>NC_030816.1:66986642-67286642 GCF_001704415.2 Capra hircus
AAGAATAGTATAAAGTATTTCTGTACATCTCTTAACCCAGATCCCCAATGTCAGCATCTTACCATATTTGTTCTATGATTCAATCTGTCTTACTTTCTCTTCTATACATGATAGATGATAAACAAATTTTTTCTAAGCCATTAAAATAAGCTGTGAGTCGTAGACATTGTACCCATTTATTGATGAAAAGATGTTGACATCTATGCTAAATATGAAGAATTTAGATTTTAGGGTGGCCCATGGGAAATATTATAATTTGATCTTCACACTTCAACAATATTTTATGGTAAATTTTATTTCATTTTGCAAGATGAAGCACAATAAATTCTCAGAAGGGCTGAACACTTTCATACCTTCCTTCCTTCTCCCATGCCCAGTAGAAATGACCTGGAAGGCTACATAAAAACATATTAACTATATGTCTATCTGTTCAGTTCAGTTCAGTTGCTCAGTCGTATCCAACTCTTTGCAGCCCCATGAATTGCAGCATACCAGGCCTCCCTGTCCATCACCAACTTCCAGAGTTCACTCAAACTCACATCCATTGAGTCGGTGATACCATCCAGCCATCTCATCCTCTGTCGTCCCCTTCTCCTCCTGCCCTCAATCCCTCCCAGCATCAGGGTCTTTTCCAATGAGTCAACACTTCACATGAGGTAGCCAAAGTACTGGAGTTTCAGCTTTAGCGTCATTCCTTCCAAAGAACACCCAGGACTGATCTCCTTTAGAATGGACTGGTTGGATCTCTTTGCAGTCCAAGGGACTCTCAAGAGTCTTCTCCAACACCACAGTTCAAGAGCATCAATTCTTCGGCACTCAGCTTTCTTCACAGTCCAACTCTCACATCCATACATGACCACTGGAAAAACCATAGCCTTGACTAGACGGACCTTTGTTGGCAAAGTAATGTCTCTGCTTTTGAATATGCTCTCTAGGTTGGTCATAACTTTCCTTCCAAGGAGTAAGCGTCTTTGAATTTCATGGCTGCAGTCACCATCTGCAGTGATTTTGGATCCCCAGAAAATAAAGTCTGACACTGTTTCCACTGTTTCCCCATCTATTTCCCATGAAGTGATGGGACCAGATACCATGATCTTCGTTTTCTGAATGTTGAGCTTTCAGCCAACTTTTTCACTGTCCTCTTTTACTTTCATCAAGAAGCTTTTTAGTTCCTTTTCACTTTCTGCCATAACGGTGATGTCATCTGCATATCTCAGATTATTGATATTTCTCCTGGCAATCTTGATTCCAGCTTGTGCTTCTTCCAGCCCAGGGTTTCTCATGATGTACTCTGCATATAAGTTAAATAAGCAGAGTGACAATATACAGCCTTGACGTACTCCCTTTCCTATTTGGAACCAGTCTGTTGTTCCATGTCCAGTTCTAACTGTTGCTTCCTGACCTCCATAGAGGTTTTTCAAGAGGCAGGTCAGGTGGTCTGGTATTCCCATCTCTTTCAGAATTTTCCACAGTTTATTGTGATCCATACAGTCAAAGGCTTTGGCATAGTCAATAAAGCAGAAATAGATGTTTTTCTGGAACTCTCTTGCTTTTTCCATGATCCAGCAGATGTTGGCAATTTGATCTCTGGTTCCTCTGCCTTTTCTAAAACCAGCTTGAACATCTGGAAGTTCACAGTTCACGTATTGCTGAAGCCTGGCTTGGAGAATTTTGAGCATAATAAAAACTGTGTATTTCCTTATGCTATTTTTTTTGAACCCTTCCATTTTTCTAAATTTTTGTAATGAGTGTTTACTATTTGTATTTTTGAATATTTGAATTTCTTCATATTTTCCACAGTCCCAGAAAAGAAAGAGGGGAGAGAGAGAAAGAGAGAGAGGACCCTGAGATCTTCCTGGCTGTCTAGAAGCCATTCAGCATACCTGGATGGGGAAATTCCCAAGTTGTGTGAAAGTGTTAGTTGCTCAGTCATGTCTGACTCTGTGACTCCATGGACTGTAGCCCTCCGGGCTCCTCTTTCCATGGAATTCTCCAGGCAAGAATACTGGAGTGGGTAGCCATTCCCTTCCCCAGAGATCTTCCTGACCCAGGGATTGAACCTGGGTCTCCTGCATTGCAGGTGAGTTCTTTAACATCTAAGCCACCAAGGAAGCCAGCTAAAGCTCATAAGCTGCTACCTGCAGCACTAGCACAATCTGGCTGCTGAAAGGGAGCACAGCTGTTCAGCTCTCCAGGCTTGACAATTTAGGGTCATTTAAGACCTAGTCTGGTGGCTAAACTCAGATTCTATTCCTCTCATCCTCATAACACCCTAAGGCAAGAACCTCAGCTTCAAAGGCATAAGCTGAGTAAGATCAACACGTGATCTCACCTGATGGTGCCGCCAGTTGGAGCATCAAGACAATGAAGTACATGTGAAAAGCTGATACTGTCATGGAGCTGGCCAGATGAATTCGTGCAGACTTCCAGAATAATTCAGATACTTACTGAGTGGATGTTTGTTCAGTATAAAAACTCTGGAAGAATACCAAGGACCACAAAGTTCACAATTTCCTTTTCTAGGGACAATTTCTTTATTAAATAGCACCAATGACAAGCTGAAATAAAGCCTTTTATGCACTAACTGTCTCTCTTGCAGAAAAAGTTATTCAAAGGCACATGCAGCGGTTTCTCCCACCACGCCTGTCTCCCAGGCTTGTAGAGAGATTTACACCCGACACCTGCAGTGCTAAACACATCACAGGGCTGCGTGTTCCCCTAACAAAGCCACGTGTGAAGAGGGGAGTGAGTGTGGGAGAAGGAATGTCACACAGCTTAACCACTTGGTGGGGGAATAACTCAAGAGTACTGTAGTCTGAAGGGAGCTTTGTGATGTATGGTTGACAAATGCCTGAAACTGCGTTCTCCAAGTCTCGCCATTCTATGGGACACCTGTTCTGAAGATGTTTTATAGACTGCGGGGAGCGGGGGGCGGGGAGGAGCATGACATCATTTCTGAGAGGCCACACTGCTTCCTCTTTCCACTTTCCTTCAAGCCACACTTCACTCATTCATTCATTGAACATTTGAAGCCATGACTTCAGAGGTATACATGTCATACAAATTATTTGTCCCATCATGGCTCACAGATGGACAAAAAAAGCAGTGTGGGATAGATTGTTAGATTCAGTTAAGCCAAATGCTTCCGGGAAGCAACGATTTGATCTCAAGTTAAATAGTCCTATTTATGAGCATGCCATTTTAAATACCAGATCTACCCTAAGCACCACCATCTTTTGAGTTTCCAGGACAGGCTGCCTGAAGAAGGAACACGGACTTTGCCACATGTGTACCTCACGTCCAATCAGCTCTTTCAGAATTGTTTTTCAGATGAATTCAGGAGAACAATAGCCAACACTAGCTCCTAAGGAGAAAGACTGTGGCCACTCCAAAGAGAGCACTGGGCTGGGACAGAACAATTGTTTTCCATGTTCAATATTCTGAAGTTCAGCCAACAGTGGAATAGTGCAAGGGTGAAGAGTATGGAGTTGGGTCCAGGCTGCTGTACTTGAACCCTAGGCTTGCCTTGTACCAGCTCTACCACCTGAGGTCTGTAAGTGATGACACTGTACCAAGTGGTCTCATCTGTGAAACAATATCATCCTGTACGTTGCGAGACTTTCCTCGTGGTCCTGGAGAAGAGGGCAACAGAGGATGAGATGGTTGGATGGCATCACTGACTCAATGGAAATGTGTTTGAGCAAACTCTGGGAGATGGTGAAGGACAGGAAAGCCTGACGTGCTACAATCCATGGGGTCGTAAAGAGTTGGACATGACTTAGTGAGTGAACAACAACAGCATTGGCTGTGAAGAGGATAAAAGAATTAAGTTATAAAACTCTTGTAACAGGGCCTGATGCAGAGAAGTACTTTATTTCAATACTGGTTAGATAACAGCTGGGGCTTCTTAGTATCTCTAATAAATGTAATTAATTAGAGTTTGGATGTTCCTGATGAGTTGCCTAAACCATGGAGGAAAAGGGAAATATGTGGCAACCTTGGTGATTTTACTTTTTTCTGTGTGTGTGTTTGTATTTTATCCACTGTTTCGCTGCTGCTTTATCCCTCTCCATTAATTCTCATATCAGTCATGTGTGGTTGGCCTTGTCTCTAGTTTTGAATGACAGAGTCACACTCACATTCCTGTTGCCAATAGCCAAGGCTGATTCCCTCTCCCCTCCGCCACAGCCTCCAAAGATGCATACACACACCTGGAGCTAATCCTCAACTTCTCTTTAATAAGCACGATTTTGGGGGATCAAGCAGACGGCTTTTAACAGCAGAGAATACACCCAAAGGCCCAAAGTGGTTTTTGTTAGAATGATATTATAATAAACTCTTCTGTTTTCTTTAGTTTTTTTAAATTCCCCTTGATAAAATTATATACTATATTATTTTATATTTGACTAAATTATATTGCTCTTATATAAAACCATGTGTTTATTTTTTAAAGTATCAGTAATTGGTAGAATTATTTTTATGTTCCTATTCAGACTAGAGATTCAAAGACTGCCCCCTTCCCTGACCCCAAACATGAGAACTCAGAAGTCCTGGCTAAGGCTGGATGTGGGAGGATGGAGCAATGATACTCACCCTATATTATGAGTGTCCCCCTTTTCCAGGTCAAAACCCTTTACTACCTTCTCCTGTTCAGGCCTGTGAAGAATTGTTGAAACCACCAAGATGAGGGGAACCACTTTAATTCTCAAACAGGTCAACCTAGAACTATTTCATAAGCATTATGAGAGCACATGGGGATAGCTGAGGGGCTGCTCTGGGGGCAGGCCAGATGCCTGCCTGAAAAAATAAGTCCAGTGAGGAGTCCCAGGTGCTAGATAACTCAACGACTCTAACTACTGACCTTCTCCACCACATCCTGCACATGAATCTCACTGCACGTGGTCTCACACAGGTACCCTTGGTTCTGATAATACACCTGACATTGACCTTGTTCTTTACAGGGAACAAAGCTTTTTGGCTGGTCAGCATCTCCTTGTCCTTCTTTTCTGGGGATCTTCTGCCCTCTGAGTAGTAATGGGTGGAAGAGACTCTCATGTAGAAAGTGGAAAGTTATGCTTGCTCTGTGCAGCCCTTTTACTGATCAGACACACCCCTCCAGATCTCTGACTTTGGAAACTCTGATGGAAAGAAGGGGACAGAGTGACAGTTTATGCTTTCTTGGTGCAGTGGCAACACCAGGCACTTGGAAAGATTGGCAAAGGCAGGGGTGCCTGGGCTGTGTCTGGGGTCATCTCCAGGTGGGTTCTGGTCAGTGATTTTGGAACCTTCCACTTTCCTTCTTGCTCCCAAGCCTTAGGATGTCTATGTCCCTGATTGTTCCCAGGCCCGTGTCTCCATCAGCTCCTCGAGCTCCACTAACCAGAGTCATTTTCTGACTCTTGCTTCTAAAGCCATGACTAATTCCTATTTCCAACTCCTGGTTTGACCAGTTTACTCCAAGATTATTTCCAGTGGTTATCTTGACCTCACTTACACCTCTTCCATCCCAGTTCCAATTACATCAGTCAAGACATGTTATGG
Source organism: Capra hircus (assembly GCF_001704415.2). Taxonomy (NCBI): domain Eukaryota; kingdom Metazoa; phylum Chordata; class Mammalia; order Artiodactyla; family Bovidae; genus Capra; species Capra hircus. The sequence goes on from NC_030816.1 coordinate 66,992,184, forward strand.
TCCTTTTACAGTTGGATCACTCCTTCTATCCTTAGAAGCTTAGACCTCTTATCAATTATTCCAGCCTGAGAAACACTAATAATAATAGCTAACATTGATAGTGAGTGGGCTTTTAATTTAGCTACTTTCAGGTGCTGCATCAGATAATAGGAAAAACAAATACAGGCTGCTTCGTATTGTAATACTGATTTTCCTGATTAGGAGATGTCCTTGGACAGTTATGGTTACATAAGGGTCCGGGGTGCAGCAGCCAGTACGTGGCAGAGGTGAGGACTGAATCCAAGTCTGTCGAACTCCATTGCCTGCATTCAGACCACTTCAAATCCCATGACTCTGGGGAACTCAACATACTGTGTTCCACTTCAGCCCAGGAAACTGGGTCAGACTGCAAATCAATCACTACAGGAACATTTCACTTAAATTTCAAAAGGCAAATAAGTGAAAGTTACCTGAAGCTGAGAGATGTGTTGAATCATATTATGTAATGATTAAAATATGTTCTCTTTTCTTAGAGAGAGGGGGAACAACGGGAATAATTAACATGCCTTTGTAATTTCAAAATCCAAGAAATGAAAAATTTAGAAAAAAAAAAAAATCCTCTCTTGTTCAGTCCTCTTGTGGTATTTCCACTGGGCAATGAGACACTGGCCAGGACGCAAGGAAGTCAGCACACACCAATTTCTGTTGATTCAAGATCCAAAGCAATTCCAATCAGAATTTTTTTTCTTTGACGACCTCTATCAGCTTCCCTGATAGTTCAGTTGGTAAAGAATCTGCCTGCAATGCAGGAGACCCAGGTTCAGTTCCTGGGATGGGAAGATCCCATGGAGAAGGGATAGGCTATCCACTTCAGTATCCTTGGGCTTCCCTTGTGGCTCAGCTGGTAAAGAATCCACCTGTAAAGTGAGAGACCTGGGTTCAGACCCTGGGTTGGGAAGATCTGGGCTCAACCTTTGGGTTGGGAAGATCCCCTGGAGAAGGGAAAGTCTACCCACTCCAGTATTCTGGCCTGGAGAAGCCCATGGGCTCTATGGTCCATGGGGTCGCACAGAGTAGGACAAGACTGAGTGACTTTTACTTTCACTTTCATCAGGTATTGTGGTCAAACAGGTTAATCCAAAAGGCTGTTTCTGATCTAAATCACTGAATAGGAAAAAAAGATATTTTCCCTCTTTCCAAAGAAACTCTGATACAATAGACATGGAACTTGCAGTGTAAAAGCTGTTTCCTAGTAAGGAAGCCATTGGTGGACTCCTAGTTCCTCCTTTGTAGTCATTTAATTAAAAAGTATTCAGAGAACCTCGTAGTTGACAAGAAAAATCAATGTCAGTGTCAGAAGTGGTCCAGCTTGAATCTAATTCCTCGATGTTTATCTCCTTAAGGACAATTTTCAGATTGTCTTTTCTTTTCTTTTTGGTATATACCATCACTCTGAAGATCTGCCTATTTTTCCATGGTGGCAATATTCAAAACAATGATGACATTTTACTTCAGATCAGCTAAGCTCTAGAAAGCACACCTATGTGTGGCCAGATGCCTCTGTCCCTGGAATTTTCCAGGTTAGGATACTGGAGCATATTGCCCTTTCCTCCTCCAGAGAATCTTCCCAACCCAGGGATCCAAACTGGGTCTCCTGCATCTCCTGCATTGGCAGATGGATTCTTTGCCACTGCACCACGTGGGAAGCCCTCTAGGAAGCACAGGAAACTGCATAGTCTTTCCTGGCAGGAGGGAAATATGCTAAGTTTAACTAGTAACTGACAGCAGAGGGGGTTGGGAGACCTGTGTTTCCTTCTTTTTTTAAAAATTAATTTTTATTGGAGTACAGTTGCTTTAGAGTTTTGTGTTCGTTTCTGCTATACAGCAAAATGAATCAACCATACCTATACATCTATCTCCTCCCTTTTGGATTTCCTTGCTATTCAGGTCACCACAAAGCATGAACTTGACCTCCTTGTGCCGTATAGTATTTTCTCACTAGTAATCTATTTTATACATAATCTCAATAGTGTGAATGTGTAAATCTCAATCTCCCAGTTCCTCCCCTCTCCCCCCTTCTCCCTTGGTATCCATATATTCTTTTCTCTACATCTATGGGGAGATATGTGTTTCTGCCACAGAGCATAGTAGGCTTTGGCTAAATAATTTGGTTATACAGATATTTCTTGACTTATGATGGGGTTATATCCCACTAAACCCATTGTAAACAGAAAATATCCTAAGCGGAAAATGCATTTAATATACCTACCCTACCAAACATTATAGCTTAGCCCATCCTACCTTAAACATTCTCAGAACACTTTACATTAGCCCACCGTTGGGCAAAGTCATCTAACAGAAAACCTGTTCCATAATGGAATGTTGAGTATCTTAGGCAATGTATTGAATACTGCACTGAAAGTGAAAAACAGGGTAATTGTATGGGTCCAGAATAACTTTAAGCGTACTGGCTGTTTACCCTGGTGATGGCACAGAGCCCCAAGAGCTGCAGGTTCTGTAGAGCTGCCCAGCCTCACAAGAGAGTGTCATACTACACACCACTACCCTGCGTGTGTGTGCGAAGTTGCTTTAGTCACTTCTGACTCTTTGTAGCCCTATGGAATGTAGCCCGTAAGACTCCTCTGTCCAGGAGATTAGCTAGCAAGAATACTGGAGTGGGTTACCATTCCCTTCTCCAGGGGATCTTCCCCACCCAGGGCTCAAATCCAACTCTTTTCTGTCTCCTGCATTGGCAGGCAGGTTCGGGAAAAGATCAAAACCCAAAATTTGAAGTATAGTTTCCACAGAATGCATATCACTTTTGTATCACTGTAAATTTGAAAAATTGTAACTCAAACCGTTGTGAGTTGAGAACTGTCTATAATGGCTAAACTTTCCCAATGAAAAACTGGGAATTGTACTCGTGTGACCTACAATCAAAAGTATTATTGAAATTAGGTGCATATACGATGTGTTTGGGCTTCCCTGGTGGCTCAGACGGTAAAGAATATGCCTGCAATGCAGGAGACTCGGGTTTGATCTCGGGTTGGGAAGATCCCGTGGAGAAGGGAATGGCTACCCACTCCAGTATTCTTAGCTGGAGAATTCCATGAACAGAGGAGTCTAGTGGGTCCCCCATAGTCCATAGGGTCGCTAAGAGTCAGATATGACTAAGCAACTGACACATGATGTCTTGAGAGTACAGTCTATATAAAAGAAAGGATTTATAAACTTGTCTAATACCTTTCCTCATGTTGTTTTATCAATTTTATTCTGTAAGCTTCTTCCTTGAAAAAATTCACTGTCACTTATGCTTGTCCTACTATAAAATGGTGATATATCAGCTATGGCAGGAGAACAAGTTTTGTAATGTATTCTGCAAGGAGAACATTACCACCAACTGTTTGCTCTAACCATCCTTCACAGAGCAAACTAATCCATATTCCATTAGAGGCCCAGAGGAGCTAATGAAACATATCATTGACCTCAGACCCTTTTGCTCTTTGCTTGTTGCTTCTTCTGTTTTTCTGTTTTTTTAGTCACCATGCCCAGTTCTGTTTTTAATGAGTCTCCTCTCCACTAACTGCCTCCCCATGTTTTCGACTCTGCCTTTCCAGAATAAAATCACAGACTTCACAGTGGCCACCATGACATGGATGGGGCCCCCAGGGAGCTTGTGACATGCCCTGACAAGTTTCCCCACACTGGTCTGCTCCAGCGATTACCAGTTTGCCAGAACTTCACCACGGGTAACAGGAAGCAAAGAGATGAGGGGACTCTGTCTCTTGCTAGGGTCAACATTACCGCTAAACTAAACTTTGATTCTGTATTTTATTTTATTGGAGTGTAATTGCTTTACAATATTGTGTTAGTTTCTGCTGTACCACAAAGTGAATCAGCTATATATATATATATACATATATCCCCTCCTTATGAACCTCCCTCCAATCCCTGCATCCCATCCCTCTAGGTCATTGCATAGCACTGAGCCTAGCTCCCTGGCTATATAGCAGCTTCCCACTAGGTATCTATTTTACATATGATAGTGTACATATGGGGCTTCCCTGGTGACTCAATGGTAAAGAATCTGCCTGCAATGCAGGAGACCCAGATTCTCTCCCAGGGTTGGGAAGATCCCTTGGAGGAGGGCATAGCAACCCATTCCAATATTCTTGCCTGGAGAATCCCATGGACAGAGGAGCCTGGTACACTACAGTACATAGGGTCTCACAGAGTCGGACCCAACTGAGCGACTAAGCAGCTTCAGCAGCAGTGTATATATAATCTCCCAGTGCTTCCCTGGTGACTGAGTCAGTAAAGAATCTGCCTGCAATGCGGGAGACCCGAGTTTGATCCCTGGGTTGGGAAGACCCCCTAGAGAAGAGAATGACTACCTGCCTCAGTAATCTTGCCTGGGAAATCCCATGGATAGAGGAACTTGGCAGGCTATAGTCTATGGAGTCACAAGAAATGGACGCAACTGAGTGACTAAACCACCAATCTTTCAATTTGTCCCACGTGATCAAACCAGTGCATCCTAAAGGAGATCAGTCCTGAATATTCATTGGAAGGACTGATGTTGAAGCTGAAACTCCAATCCTTTGGCCACCTGAGGCAAAGAGCTGACTCATTTGAAAAGACCCTGATGCTGGGAAAGATTGAAGGCGGGAGGAGAAGGGGATGACAGAGGATGAGATGGTTGAATGGCATTACCGACTCGATGGACATGAGCTTGAGTAAGCTATGGGAGTTTATGATGGACAGGGAAGCCTGGTAGGCTGCAGTCCATGGGGTCGCAGAGTTGGACACGACTGAGCGACTGAACTTAATTGACTGAAAGGACTCAGAAGGGTGTTAGGACCATTAGAAAGTAGCAGCTTTCCCAAGACAGGAATCCTCTTTTAGACCCAGTAAGTCCCAATCTAGTGTGGGACTTTAAAATAAGGACAATTGGAATTGAAAGATCTAGGGAGTGCCACTTACTATCACTGCTATGTGACAATTTTCTTAATTTCTCAGACCCCCCCATTTTCTGGTCATTTTTCATAGGATTTATCATACTGAAATGGAGCAGGACACTATGGTCCTGAACACCCCCTCTCATCATGCCCTCTGCCTGCCTTCTATCTGTGGAAAACCGTGGTCAAAAAAGTTTAATCAGAGAAGTGAGAAATGTGGAAGCAAAGAAAAACAGTCAAAGGAGACTAAATAATAATAATGTAGCCATTAAACATAGTCTAGGACCCTTAGTTCTTCCTCGAGGGCTATAGATAATATTTTGAGCCATATCCTCTGAGCTGTCTTCTAGGCACCAAAACACCAAGCGGAAAAGTTAACTACGTGATGACCAAGACTGTACCCAGGACATAAGCTACCACAATTCCGAGACCTGGCCTCCGAGAAATGGGAACAGACGGACCCTGGGACTGAAGATTAACGGTACCTGAAACAATCAAGATGACGCTGGTCAGACCACCAACGACCAATTTGTAGATGACTGTCAGAGCTGACTGTGCTGTTTCTGCATGTAGCCCCCTCCATCTGTCTATAAAAGCTCTTGCCCCACTGACTGTCAGTGGGGGAGAAGTTGACCTTTGGACAGGTTTCTGCCATCCTTCCCCTGACCAGTTGCCAGCATCTGAATTAGAGCAAACTTTCCTTTCCACCAATCTGGCCTGTTTATTGACTTTTAAGCAATGGGTAGCCAGAACCCACACACTCTTTTGGTAACAAAACTATGCAAAATCTTAACATAAGCAGTATGTACTCATGACATGTTAGGTCTTTCCCCAAAAATATTTTTGGAGAATTAGATCTTTTAATTACTCATATACCTATGTGCTACATGCATGCTATGTCGCTTCAGTCATGTCTGACTCTTTGTGACTCTATGGACTATAGCCCACCAGGCTTCTCTGTCCGTGGGATTCTCCAGGCAAGAATACTGGGGTGGGTTGCCACGCCAACCCAGGGATCAACAAGCATCTATTACATCTCCTGCATTGACAGGCAGGTTCTGTACCACTAGCGCCACCTGGGAAGCTCTCATAAACCTATATCAGCTAAAAATACTTTTATAATAAGCATAAATCTCTCACACATATACACAAGCACATATGTTTGCTATATAAAATATAAGAAAGTTTACATACATTAAGTTTTTTCTTGGTTTCTCGATAGGGAGTGAGATGTGGAACACAATTCAGATGAGAAGAAGAAGCAAGGTTTTTCTTTAAGAAATTATTTTTAGAGTGATTTTAAGGTTTAGAACAAAATAGATGTGAATGTAGAGTTGGACTGTAAAGAAAGTTGAGCACCGAAGAATTGATGCTTTTGAACTGTGATATTGGAGAAGACTCTTGAGAGTCCCTTGGACTGCAAGGAGATCCAACCAGTCCATCCTAAAGGAGGTCAGTCCTGGGTGTTCATTGGAAGGACTGATATTAAAGCTGAAACTCCAATCCTTTGGCCCCCTGATGCAAAGAACTGACTCATTTGAAAAGACCCTGATGCTGGGAAAGATTGAGGGCAGGAGGAGAAGGGGATGACAGAGGATGAGATGGTTGGATGGCATCACCGACTCAATGGACATGGGTTTGGGTGGACTCTGGGAGTTGGTGGTGGATAGGGAGGCCTGGCGTGCTACGGTTCATGGGATTGCAAAGAGCTGGACATGACCGAGCAACTGAACTGAACTGAGAAGTGAATAAATATGGATTTTAAATTTCTAATGTTTTTGAAAGGCAAATGTAAGCAGAAGATGATGTTTTACAGAATAAGATCTTCAGGCCCAAATATATCATTGCTCTCTGCCCCCAAAGAATTAGTATGGTTTGCAGTGGAAACACACAGTCTTAACCAGTGGACCACCAGGGAATTCCCAGTATGGTTTGGATTATGAAGGAATAAATATTATGAACCCCTACTGACCAATTAATAGCATGCGCAATACAACTACTGAACAAATATAGATCAAAGAAAGAACATCTGGCTTTTTGGCAGTGGGAGGATACATAGCAAATGCAGTGGGAAATTATTCAGGAAACTGCAGAGAAATTAAATTGTGTTGCTCTTTGTTAAGGAAGATGTACAAAGATCATGTTATCATCCAAAAAAGTATTGGAATGCAATCATCTCCCCTTCCTAATACAAGCTTCCATTCTATTCAACTCCAGAAATGTTTATGGAGTACCTACTATAAGAAGCTACTCTATTTCAGGGACAGTGACTAACATTTGTAGGGAGCAGAACACTGAAATGGTGACACAGACTAGTATCAGATAGAGAGGGTTTGAAGCCCAGTTTCTTCACTTACTAGTTGTTTTTTGTTTTGTTTGTTAGATTCTTTTTTTTTTTACCTTTGGAAGTTTATTAGTCCTCTTTTTCTAGAAGCAGACACCTGGGAGAGTGATGCTTTTAGACAGATGGATGGACATTCATTGAGATGCAATAATAAAGAAATAACAGTGATTAAAAACCATTGGTTGAGTGATGCTTGGCAATTTGTGAAAGTACATTTTATATGCCATTTTTCATTTTGATAGAAAACTGAGGCTAAAGAGATTGGACTTTTTTCTTATTTCTATATTATAAATGATTAAAGATGATCTAACCACAAAGAAGTTATAGTTAAATTTGAAAGAGTGTCTTCGGACAATTAGCAGTGAAATAAGGGCGTTTACTGAAACAGTGCACAACTTCATTTCACTTGGTTGTACTTGACTCTGATCATAGTTGTTGCAAGCAATAAGATTTCAGCAAAAATCAGAGGTGAAGAAGCAATAAAGCTTTTAGCAAGTTGTGGGAGTATATATGATAAATTAGCCTAAATACAATTTACTGTGAATAAACTGTGGAGGTAAATGCTTAGTTCCAACTACCTTGAAAGGTAAAAACACCTACCCAGGGACTAGTGGGATAACCAAATCTTCTTAGAATCTTCTTCTGTAAAAATAGTTCTTTTTATTTCACTTGCTAGTTTTTAAGAAAAAAATGAAATATAAGAAAATTTTTCAATAGTCACTTTTTGTTTTTAAATTCTAAAATGCTTTATTATAGTCTTTAATTTACTTTAACAAGCACACATGCCTCATAATTTAAGATATATATGATGTGAAATCAACTGCATACATTTAAAATACACAATTTAAAATTTTTGTATAATTTTGTACAAAAATAAATACCATTTTAAAGTTTTGACACATGTAGAACCCCCAAAGTATCCAGACAGCCTTTATAGTCTGTTCCATCCTTTGAATGAGCCCAAGCCCAAGCATCCATTGACTTACTTTCTGTCACTAGAGATTAATTTGCCTTTTCTAGAATTTTATACAAATGACAGTATATATTCTTCTTTCACTCAGCATAATTATTTTGTGATTTATCAATATCACTGCATGTGTCCATAGTTCACTACTTTTTATTACCAAGTAGTTTTTGTTTTCATGGATAAACCATAATTTTTTCACCCATTCATTATAGATGGAAATTTGAATTATTTCTAGTCTAGGATGATCATAAATGTTCTGGATATTTGTGTATAACTATTTGTATGAGCAGACATTCTCTTTTCTCATAAATAATATAAGGGAATGGCTGGATCACATAGAAGGTGTACATGTATCTTTTTTGGAAACTGATGAACTTTCGCAAAAAAAACCACACCATATTACATTCCCATTGGGAGCTAATGAGAATGCTCATTCTCCATATGTTTGCCAATGCTTGGTATGGTCAGTCTTTTTAATTTTAGCCCATTTAATAGGTATCTAATCATAGTTTTAATTTCATTTTCAGATTTGTTTTATTTATTCTTGCCCCTTTGCGTTTGCATATGAATTTTAGAATCGACTTGTCAATCTTAATGGAATAGCATTCTGGAATTTTGATTGAGATATTTGGAATCTGTAGATCAATTATGAGAGAACAAGCATGTCAACAATATTGAGTCTTCTAAGACATGAGCAAGGTATATCTCTATATTTATCTAGATACCTTTAATTTATCCTATGAATATTCTGTGGTTTTCAGTGTGGAGTGTGCACATCTTTTGTTAGATTCACCACTAAGTAGTTCATAGTTTTATACTATTGTAAATAGTGTTTTTAAATTTCCATTTCTGATTGTTTATTGCTTGTATATAAAAATACAATTGATTTTGTATATTGAGCTCAGGTTCTATTATCTTGCAAAACTCACTTCTTGTTCTTGTGATGAGTGGATATCAGACAAAGATAACTGTGCCGTCATTTCTGAGCTTAAGCCACTACTATCTTTTGCATGCAGGGCCTCAAAGACCTCCTAACTGACCTTACTGATTCTGTTGTCTCCTTAAAAAGAATTCATATAGCCACAGCCAGAGTGACATTTTTTTAACTTTTAATTTTCAACGAATTCCAGACATAGAGAACTGTAATAGTTCAATAAACTCCCACTTAACTTTACCCAGACATATTAATCATTAATATTTTATCCACATTTGTTTTTTCTTATGCTTGTATATCTCTTAAGTATTTTAGCATTAGTTTCCTAAGAACAAGAATATTCTCTAAGATCATGCGCAGTGATCAGATGTATACATTGGTATGTATACATACCATAATATTATTTAATATTTCATATTTAAAGTTTGCCAGTTTCCCAGTCATGTCCTTTATAGCAGCCATACACCCTTCAATCCAGTATCCAATCTCAGGATTTCACACTGCATTTGATTGTGATTTTCTTTTCTTTCTTTTTTTTTTTTTTTAAGTCTCTTTTAATTTGGAACAGATCCTCAGTCTTTCACTGTTTTCCAGGACTGACATTTTTAAAGATTACATATCAGTTGTTCTGCAGAATTTGGATTTATCTCTTTTTTCCTCATGATTAAATTCAGGTTGTGTATTATTGGCAGAATTATGGCATTATGTACAGTGACACAATATATAGATATAGATATATAGATATAAATACATATGTACATAATATAATGATCCCACATCAGCTGGCTTATTTTCCCTACTCTACCCAATCCTTTGCTTATTCTCTTTCAGCTACACTAGCTCCTTCCTACCACAGAGCTTTGATAATTGAATTCTCCCTGCTTGGTTTCTCAAAAGGCTTGCTCCTTCAAGTCTCTGCATGAATGTCCTCTCAAATCAGTATGAACTGACCACAGTATCAAAGTAGGACCCACCATCCTCTAGTCCACACCGAGCAGTTACCCTCTCTCTTATCATCCATTTTTCATCAAGGCATTTCTCATGTTTAAAATGATTTTGTTAATTTATATGTTTACTTCTTCATTTCCTGTCTCCCCAGATAAGAAGTTCTTTGGCTGAAGGGATACTTCTGTTTTGTTAACTTCTGAGTTTCCAGCATCTCAGAGGGAGAAAAAACAGCTGTGACTCCTATTTCTTCTCACTGTACACTTTGTTGTCATTTTAATTTCAAATAGGGAAAGACAAAGGGCAGTATATTACTGAAGTGAGATTTAGAGTTAGATGCCTAATGTTTAAAGCATCAGGCAAGACATCAAAACTGTTGATGTCACCAAATTTGTATTTCCATGCAATTTTTGCCCTTCTAAATGTTCCTGAGTCAGATAAGTGGCCTAGACCTATTTTTCATTATACTATGCAATAGCGAATGGATATTTGGCCATGGAAATGAGACAGCAATTTTCTTACTAAATGCCAATTCCATTATAGACAGTGTTGAATAGAAGTTACTTTTTACAGTTTCATTACTTAAAATCACTGGGTTTGCCATAAATAAGTAGATAAATATATAAATAAATGAAAGAATAAAATATTTTTACACTCGTAGGTGTAAATATTCACTGACTTTAGAGATCAGAACATTTTGTCTCTCTTTTTCAGGATAAAAGGTCTTCTGATTACTTCTTGGGGCCCAAATTTCTGGTAATCTCCAAGAGTTTTATGTATAGAATACAGAATAACAACCAGCGAACATTTCAGTTGAAATCATTCTGGAAATGTGCACTTAACATGATGGAGTCATTCTCAAGCTGCTAGGAAATATGAGGTTTAAAAATAATTGGAACAATTTATAGAAAATTTCCAAACACTGGTTTCCGATATTCATTTAGATAAAGAAAACCTGGAGAGAGATTCATTTAAAATGTCTATTCTAATAAGGTGTACTTTAATTAAGATTATTTCTCATTCTTTTATTTACAGTTGCCTTCATCTATTTACTTTCTAAAATCACCATGTAAACCCATCAGGACTCAGGTGCTTGTGCATTCGTCAGACCGTTTCTCAGCAATTGTTTATAAATTGCTACCTTTGAAGGGAAACTGAATCAAAGCATTGCTTAAAAGGTTTTAGCTCTAGTATAGCAATTCTGTATTCACACATTGAAATAAAAAGCTGTTGTGAAATATCACTTTAAGGTGATTAGATGATGCTATCTACTCTTGTAGACATATAACATATTTCTAAGATTTTTAAAAAATTCAGTCATATCATCTAATTAAAAATTAAAAAATTAAAGCCAAAAAAAATCAAACCAAAACAACAACAATGACAAAAATTTCTACTTAGAGCCATTTTATTTAAAGGTATTTATCACTGTCTTGTTCAGTTCAGTCGCTCAGTCGTGTCCGACTCTTTGCGACCCCATGAATTGCAGCACGCCAGGTTACTTAATTTGGTATATTTTATAATTTAGGGAGAAAAGATACTGTGAACTGAAATAAAAGCTCTAATGAGCATAAGAAAATCCACAGATAAAGGATAAAGGCAGTTTTTTGGGGCCTTCATTTATTATTCAACCAATTACTCAAGAGCATGCATTGAGTACCTCCTATGTTATTGACATGACATGAGTCCTTTTGTAAACTTGGAATCCCAAGAGAGTTCAGGCTTGCACACAGCTTGGCACTTGCTATGATAGAGCCACGTATCAGTTTCTCTGGAAAGCCAGGAAGGACATGAGTCTAAGTGAAGCTGGGGAAGTAAGAAAGCCAGCAGAGAAGAGGGAACTTTGGAGCTAAACCACAAAGACATAAGTGTTCATCAGAAGGGAATGTGAGTGAAGAGTTGTTCTGGATACAGAACATGAGAAAACAAAGAGGTGAGGAAGGACAGTCTGAGGTGCTGCCAGTCACCTTGAAATTAAAGAACTAATAGTTCAAAAGACATAGGACAAATTCATTCATCTCCAAGCAGTTATTAAATGTCCACTAATTGGAAATTTGGGGCTGAGTGCCGAGTGTGGGGAGAGTTGAATAAATAGTTCCTGTCCTCCAGTTTACATTCTAATTGGGAACAGAAGACATATATACAGTGAATGTAACCAATGATGCAAGGCAATAATAAATGCTGAAAGATTTAGGGAAATGGGAACTTTATTGATTCGTGCTATTGGTTGTCAACCTCTCATTACTCATTTCTGTCAGTGAAAAGTCTTTCACTGTGCGTGCCTCTATGTGCATATTCATTTGCTTAGAAACAAGGATATACAGTATTGCTCCAATTCATTTAAATTGGTGAAGTTTAATTTTTCTTTTGAGATAAAAGTGAATAAAAGTAGAATTCTAATTTTCCCCCATATCCCAGTTAAGTCACTTCGTGCAGCTCTTAAGGTATACGCACCACTTAGAAAACCACTAGCTTTGAGCATTTAGAGAGACTTGTGCACAGGAAATATTTTTCTCTTTCACAGCCTGGCCTAGATTTAGCCCAGAAATGATTGCCATTTTTAAGGAAGAGTAAAAATGGGAACAGAATATGTTCTAGAAAGTGAAGGAAGAAAATACTCATTAGATCTTTTATTAAAGGAGGACATTATATCAATCTTAGTAAATCTACAGCAAGTTTCTCAGACTATGGACTTAACATTGGAATTGCTTGGTACTGCTTGTGATATATACTAACTCATCCAAGACTCACTAAGTTAGAATAACTGGAAATGGGCGTGAGTGCTCAGTGGTCTCCGACTCTTTGAGACCCCATACCTCCAGGCTTCTCTGTCCATGGAATTCTCCAGGCAAGAATATTGGAGTGGGTTGCCATTTCCTCCTCCAGAATATCTTCCCAACCCAGGGATCGAAACCACTTCTCCTGTGTCTCCTGCACTGGCCGGCAGATTCTTACCACTGAGCCACCTGGGAAGCCTGGAAATGGGCATTGGGAATCTGTGATAAACTGATTCTTGTCATATCTAAAATTTAGAAACAAGTAGTCTATCAAGGAGACTTAAGAGGTCTAAACTATATTTTAGTTATACAGCCTTGGAGTCATATAGATTATAGGTGTGCCACAACGGTTTGGTCAAGAATTCATAGGTCACAAACAATACAGAATCTGTGCAAAAGAATTCTTTTCATTCCTTAGTTGTGGTATATGGAGGAGAATCTGCTATTCTGATCCTTATTCAAAATAAGAAATATTTTATTTGACAGTACTGAGCCCATTTACAATTAAGGTTATACAGTTGACCCTTGAATAACACATATTTTCAAATGTAAACATAGTATCTGTATTTTCATTTTACAGATCTTTAAATTAAGCAAGGATGGGGAACAATTTGTGTTCTGTTAGAGAGCATAGCATGCAGAATCAAAGGAACTAGGGTTTCTACTGTGCAGCAAAATGAAATATTCATAGGTGAAATACAATGTTTTGCATTGGTTTTATAATGTTTCAGGCGAAAATTTATGTGCTTGTGATGGATGAAATAAGAATGACTGAGTATTGATAATTTTAAAACTGGGTACTGAGTACCCTGGTGTTTATTGTAGTATTCTTCCCACTTTTGCATATATTTGAAATGTTCATAAAAATTAAAAGAATTTTAAAAAGAACTATAGTTGTAGTCCTGATTCTATCCAGCTGTTTCAACTTCCTGCCCTTGAATGAGTTATTTATTCTTTTTTGAGGCAGAGATAACAGTACATGAATTTGTAACTGTGCAAGAGTTGGTGACATTTAACCCCCATGTAGTTCCAGAGTCAACTAAATGTACTTCTTTTTCTCAACAGACTATGTGTCATATTAGGCAGTGGTTTTGAGTCTTTGGGGAAAATTGCTTTTTGTGCATATGAGTATAGACAAAAAGTGATACCTGATGAACAGTTCTCTGTAATGATCATTAGTAAGGCTTCAGTTCAGTTCAGTCACTCATTTGTGCCTGACTCTGCAACCCCATGGATTTCAGCACACCAAGCTTTCCTGTCCTTCACCAACTCCTGGAGCTTGCTCAAACTCATGTCCATCGAGTCAATGATGCCATCCAACCATCTCATCCTCTGTCGTCCCTGTCTCCTCCTGCCTTCAATCTTTCCCAGCATCAGGGTCTTTTCCAAAAGTCTTTGGTTTACAGCCCTTGTCATATTTTTGGAAGTCCTGGTATAATTATCTCATTCTTCTCTAAAGCTGATCATATATGAAATAGCTGTATCAGAACCAAAAATTCTGATTAGCCCATTCGGGCAATATATTTTACTACATACTAGAACTACCACTCAAGAATACAAACGATCTTTTACTTTAAGTCAAAATGAACCAAATATTGGTTTACAATGCTTTTTTTGACACAATTCCAATTTGTATTAAAATGTCCCCGGATTGACCTGGAGCACAGAGCTAGTGTTTGTCTCAACCTATATTTAGGTATAGCTTTTCTGGGGTTTGGATAAAGTGTGGAAAGTTTTTTTTTTTAAATCACCTTTCTATTCCCTCCAACTGGAAGTAATAATCTTTTAAACTCCCATAACATTTTATCTACACTTCTCTTATGACGCATGCTAGTTTTTATACTTATATCAATAATACACATATGTTTATGATGATTTATGCTTTTCAAAGGCAGTGTTTGGGTTGATCCCATCATACCTAAAAGTAACTTTAAAAATAAGTCTCAAAATTACTTATTTAAAATGAAATGAGCTCTCAAGACCTAATCAAGAGTCAGAGAAAATCAAGTTTATATCTATAAACATAATGCCTGCTTAGAGATTTCATTTGGGACACTCCAAGTTCTTACCATAAGATGGCAACTCTTTTCAGTCAAGGCAAAGACTCGGATCTGCTACTTTTCCACTCTTGGTCATCCATTTATGCCTTAACTACTGATAACAATAATTAGTATCTGTTATACTTATTTATAGAGTTGAAGAAACTGATACTTACATAGTTTAAGCAAGTTGCTCAGGGATACAGAGCATTAACTGAGCTGAGCCAGTCTTTCAAGCCAGGTCTGTTTGATATCAGAGCCCAAGACCATGATGATAATCTACTTGCCCTCTGTTACTCTCTTATCCATTTCTCCATCCTGATCTCTGTCTAGTTCCCAAATTTATATAAAAATGTGTGTGTTCAGTCACTCAGTTGTGTAGGACTCTCTGCAACCCAATGGACTGTAGCCTGCCAGGCTCCTCTGTCCATGGGATTCTCTAGGCAAGAATACTGGAGTGGGTTGCCATGCCCTCCTCAAAAAATATTTTGAAGCCATGGCTTATTTTACGTTTATAATTTTTAACAATGAATCATGATGCTTGGCTTAAGAACATGTTATTTATCAATTAACTGACATATGACATCGGTTTATTCATTAAAGAGTGAAGAACATTGGCTGTATTAGACAAACATGTTGGTTGGAGGATCACTGTGCTATTCACATCCTAAAGCCAGAGTAACCAAGCATTTCTTGGAAAGGTTGGAATGCTCTTGGAAATAATTATAGGTACAATTTGTTTAGCATCAATCATATACTAGGTATTATACTGTCTATTTTCAGAGATAATGAAACTCTAAGGAGATAATGTCTAATTTTCTCATTTTAAACAAGATAAAACAAAGACAGGGTGGAGGGATAAAGTTTCTTGCCTAAGAGACACAGTTGGAAAGCAACTCTCAGATCTTCTCTTCTCCAAAGACTTGTTCTCTTCAATGAGCTACATTTCCCTTTGCGTATGTCCCCTGCTCCCTTCAACCCCAAATCCTCCCTTTGAAGGTTGGAAAAAGGTATACTATCTGAATGTTTATTATGCATCCAGGCTCATAACTCTCCTGTGCTCTGTTCTCAATTTTTTATGTTGAAAAATCTCTGTAAATCTAATCTAAACCTCTTTCTGTTTGACTAGGACTGATATTTTCTCAATTAACTGGACAGCTGACATCTAATTAATCTAGCAATCTTGTCTCTGACAATTGTTCCCCTTATATTTATAATTCGGCATTCTCCCCATGAATGTGACGATCTTAGGATTTATTTTGAAAAATCATTCCACTGAGTTTTCTTGTATTGCATTTCTTTATTCCACACATATCTGCATTCTTCTCGGCCCTGCTGCTGCTGCTGCTAAGTCGCTTCAGTCGTGTCTGCCTCTGTGCGACCCCAGAGACAGCAGCCCACGAGGCTCCCCCGTCCCTGGGATTCTCCAGGCAAGAACACTGGAGTGGGTTGCCATTTCCTTCTCCAATGCATGAAAGTGAAAAGTGAAAGTGAAGTCGCTCAGTTGTGTCCGACTTTTCCCGACCCCATGGACTGCAGCCTACCAGGCTTCTCCATCCATGGGCCTTTCCAGGCAAGAGTACTGGAGTGGGTTGCCATTGCCTTCTCCATTCTCGGCCCCAATACCATTGAAAAATGTAAAGTATAAGATAAACAGACAGCCTGCCTGCTTCCCATCACCTGACTGATGGAGAAGTCCACACAGTTACATCATCCAAATCCATTCTAAGGCTGAAGGAACACACTGGCCACATAAAATATTAACAGTTCAACCCCCTGCCAGCTACATATCTAGAGTGGGTTGTTATTTTCCCAAAAGGATTAAATTATGCTTAAGATGCTCCTCAAAGGGAAGAATTTTACTGAATTCTCTCTTCTCTTCTCTGATTGTGACCAAGAAGAAATAGAAAGAAAAAAAAAAAAAGCTTGCTATTTTAGTGCTAGTGGAGGCTATATTTGGAGAGGAAGCTTGTGTTCTATTGGAAGTTAATTTTGGAGAAAATTACAGTGGAAATTAAGGATAGCTAAGATGGAGGGCATTAAGTACATAAATTGAAAATGTTACTTTTACCTATAACCAGCCAGGTCAGGAGACACTAACACCTGTTATGTAATATTTCTTCAGCAACTTTTTGAAGATGCTATAGGTTCTGTATTAAAGACACAGTGCATTCACCAATTTCAATGACACTTCCCTTCCTGCAATTGAAAAACCAAA
Source organism: Capra hircus (assembly GCF_001704415.2). Taxonomy (NCBI): domain Eukaryota; kingdom Metazoa; phylum Chordata; class Mammalia; order Artiodactyla; family Bovidae; genus Capra; species Capra hircus. Next base: position 67,009,345 of record NC_030816.1, read on the forward strand.
GGCTACTTTTAAACTTCACGCTTGCATTATAGAAAATGAAATCTTCTGAGTTGATAAATGAATAATAATTTACCACCTGAAGAAACAGCCACACTTCCACAGAGCATTTTTCAGGAGAGTCAAGATACCCGTTAATCATGAATATTTACTCCTGACATACGCAGACCACCTGTAAATTTCCTGGTCTGGAATGGAAAAGAGAAAATGTTTGCCACACCATTAAACTCCTCCTAGATGAATGCTAGCACTGTGTGAACAGCCTTCTGCTTCAGAAGAGATTTAACACAGGGGTTAACTGCTTTTTGCCTGTGAAAGGGAAAAGTATAGGAAAATGTGGTCTATTAAAGATGTTAGCCGTGGAGAACTATGGGCCATATAGGGATAATGTTGACTGAGGGAGTTGATGGAATATGCATTTTTCTTGATTAAAAATAGCATTTAAAAATCAGAAATACTATATTTTCATCACCCCAAAACTAGAAAATTTAGAAAAGCAAGAAAAAAAAAAAAAAGAAAAGTAAAAGCTCACCCATGATTCAAATATGTAGGGAAAATTATGTGATACTTTGGTATATATCCATCCAGAAATTTTTTCAATGCCTAAATTTATATTTTTTCTAAAACAAAAATTACATAGGCTTTATAAACTTTATTTCACTTAAATATATGTCACGTGTGAAAGTCGCTCAGTTGTGTCCAATTCTTCACAACCCCATGAACTGCAGTCTGCCAGGCTTTTCTGTCCATGGAATTCTCCAGGCCAGAATACTGGAGTGGGTAGATGTTTTCTTCTCCAAGGGATCTTCCCAACCTAGCAGATTCTTTACCATCTGAGCCACCAGGAAAGCCCTAAATATATGTCATAAGTAGGTTTTGTATCATTAATTATGCCTATTGCTTTACTCATTAATTTCATGGATTTATAGAATTTAATAAATAATTTAATTTCCTCTTATAGATTAGCTTGTTGCCAGTTCTTTTGTTCTTATTAACATTGCTGTGATGAACGATTATGCAATCTTTCTACTTTAAGACATTGTCTCTTTGGTTCATAGCAAATATTCACAATATGAAAATTTGAGGACTTCTCTGTAGAACATGAAATTATTTCTGGAAGTGGACAGCTCTATAAATAGAATTTGCAACTTGCCCCCCAAAAGTTGCAAACTTACTTAAATCCAATGTATTTAAGTACATTGTCTGTTGCCAATAAAGAAATTTTTTTTTCAGCTTTTTTTTTTAATTTTAAAATCTTTAATTGTTACATGCGTTCCCAAACATGAACCCCCCTCCCACCTCCCTCCCCATAACATCTCTCTGGGTCATCCCCATGCACCAATCCCAAGCATGCTGTATACTGCATCAGACATAAACTGGTTATTCAATTCTTACATGATAGTATACATGTTAGAATGCCATTCTCCCAAATCATCCCACCCTCTCCCTCTCCCTCCGAGTCCAAAAGTCCGTTATACACATCTGTGTCTTTTTTCCTGTCTTGCATACAGGGTCGTCATTGCCATCTTTCTAAATTCCCTATATATGTGTTAGTATACTGTATTGGTGTTTTTCTTCTGGCTTACTTCACTCTGTATAATCGGCTCCAGTTTCATCCATCTCATCAGAACTGATTCAAATGAATTCTTTTTAATGGCTGAGTAATACTCCATTGTGTATATGTACCACAGCTTTCTTATCCATTCATCTGCTGATGGACATCTAGGTTGTTTCCATGTCCTAGCTATTATAAACAGTGCTGCGATGAACATTGGGGTACATGTGTCTCTTTCAATTCTGGTTTCCTTGGTGTGTATGCCCAGCAGTTGGATTGCTGGGTCATAAGGTAGTTCTATTTGCAATTTTTTAAGGAATCTCCACACTGTTCTCCATAGTGGCTGTACTAGGTTGCATTCCCACCAACAGTGTAGGAGGGTTCCCTTTTCTCCACACCCTCTCCAGCATTTATTGCTTGCAGATTTTTGGATCGTCAGCCATTCTGACTGGTGTGAAGTGGTACCTCATTGTGGTTTTGATTTGCATTTCTCTGATAATGAGTGATGTTGAGCATCTTTTCATGTGTTTGTTAGCCATCCGTATGTCTTCTTTGGAGAAATGTCTATTTAGTTCTTTGGCCCATTTTTTGATTGGGTCGTTTATTTTTCTGGAATTGAGCTGCATAAGTTGCTTGTATATTTTTGAGATTAGTTGTTTGTCAGTTGCTTCATTTGCTATTATTTTCTCCCATTCAGAAGGGTGTCTTTTCACCTTGCTTATATTTTCCTTTGTTGTGCAGAAGCTTTAATTTTAATTAGATCCCATTTGTTTATTTTTGCTTTTATTTCCAGAATTCTGGGAGGTGGATCATAGAGGATCCTGCTGTGATTTGTGTCTGAGAGTGTTCCAATAAAGAAATTTAAAGATAGTTTTCAATTTAGGAATAAGTCTGTTCCAAAGGATAATCGGTAATTCAATTATTCTTTTCTTTAGACAACAAGTTTTATGTTTTAGATTTGCACATGCTGGTGCAGTCTCTAGGTCATTTGTCATTCATTATTCATTTCACAGATAAATTTCTGAGAGCTTTCTGCATACAGAGGTATGGTTAAAATCCCATCCCTGCTGGGAAAATGGTAATAAGGGCTTCTAGAAAGATGAAAGGGAGTACACCAGTGGAGAAGGCAGACATGAGGTTACTGCAGATGAGCCCACCTCCCCCACACCCCCCAGCTACCCGGCTCCAGGCTCTAAACTCTGGCCAAGCCTTCTCCTTGCACACAGGATCCTGCCTTCTCTGGCCTTCTCAAAGCCAGCACTCTAGCAACTCTCCCCTCTCATTTTTTTGAAAATTGAAGTATAGTTGATTTACAATATGGTATTAGTTTCGGGTGTATGGACTCCCTTGTGGCTGAGCTGGTAAAGAATCTGTCTGCAATTCAGGAGACCTGGGTTCGATCCCTGGGTTGGGAAGATCCCCTGGAGAAGGGAAAGGCTACCCACTCCAGTATCCTGGCCTGGAGAATTCCATGGACTGTATACTCCATGGGGTCACAAAGAGTTGGACACGACTGAGCGACTTTCACTTCGCGTCACTTCTTCACTTCAGGTGTATAGCAGAGTACTTTAATTACTCCCCTCTTATTTTGCCATCAGTTACTGCCTCTCTGCTGGGTCAACTGGGTTGTGTATATCATTATACAAACATGTTTTTATATTTCTTATTTTTTAAAAAAGCAACCACTCTTAATCCATTTCCCTCCAAGAGTTGGCACCCTATTTCTTTGTTTCCCCATACAGCAAAATTTTTCAAAAGCACTCACTCTACTCTCTCTTCATCTCCTCCACCTCCTCTTTTAAAACGCAGCTCAGATGTCTCCTTAGCTAAGAAATCTTCTAGGACTTTTTGAATATGATGTAAATAGCATTCCTCTGTCTTCATCTGCCCATCACGGCTCCCCACCACTTGGTACTGTAATGACCTCCTTACTGGCTGCTTCTCTCATTAAACTGTAAGGCTCTCCCAAGGAGTTACACTGACTTATAAAATATTGAGTCCTGAATGCCTAATGCAATGTCTGGGAAGTTATAAATGGCCAAAAAATGTTGTTGGATGAATTGAAAGGTGATCAGAAGCCCAAGATAAGAGCATTCTAGGCAGAAAGAACAAACTGTGCAAGAGCACGGAGCACATAGAGACTGTAACAGGTACATTCAGTACGTCATTTGGTGTGGCAAGAACGCATGGCGGGAGCGTGAGGGTGGAGAAAAATAAAGGCAGATTTATCCCTCTTTGGGCCTTTAAGACTCTAGTACCCCGTGCCAAAGAGATTGGACTTTATATTATCCACAATAATGATTTACACAAGGAATATAAGTCACCTGGTCCCATTTTCATGTTAATAATGTTAACTACTGTTTATTGAGCTACCCTATACTTTGGTCACATAAAAGACTATTTATAGAAAATGTTTTTGAGTTAATTTGTTCAGGGTACACAACTAGCAAGTTCAAGGATGGGCATTCAAATCCAGACCTCTCTAAGTGAGAAGACATATTTTAAACTCAGTTTTCCATAATGAACGTTCACTTGGGCCACAATGAAGTAGATCAGAGAGTTGCACCAGTTAGGCAACTATTGCGTAGGCTAGGGAGACGTGGTGACAGCCTGACCTAAGCTAAACTGAGGACCGGGACCACATCTTACTCACTGTCATCTCCCACGGTATGCCCATCGTATTTAGGTGTTTCAAAAATATTTTCTGAACAAATGAAAAGGTGACCAAATGAGAAGCATCGCTGATGGATGGGAGGTGATGTATGAGGTTGGTTGAAGAAGACTGCTTTCTTAGAAGTTGTGAAATAATTCGTTGCAATGTCAAACCCCAGAGGAAGAGCATGTTTGGTGTTGGAGGATGGATTTTGCTTTGAGCTCTAATGCCTAGTCAAAGATTTCTAGGAATCAGCTGGATATAAATTTACAATGTGGATATAAATTTACAGGCAAAATGTACAATAAGGGAAGATTGTGTGAATGCTCAGTCTCTTTAGTTATGTCCGACTCTTTGCAACCCTATGTACTGTAGCCTGCCAGGCTCCTCAGTCCATGAGATTCGCCAGGTGAGAAATACTGGAGTGGGTTGCTATGCTCTTCTCCAGAAGACCTTCCCAACCCAGAAATCAAACCCACATCTCCTGCAACTCTTGCACTGCAGGTGGATTCTTCACCGACTGAGCCACCAGGGAAGCCCCTCAGAATCAAATCTGAAATACAGCAACATTTTAGGGATGGAAAGAAGGCTCTGAACCTGCAAAGGGCAGAGGGAAAAAGTAAGAAAACGCAAATAAGAACAGTGACATGGAAGCCAAGAGAGGGTCAAGAAGGGAATGATTCACTGTTAGACTCTGCAAGAGTCCTTACTTAAGAGCACCAGTCAGGGAGGGAAACAGAAAGCCCTGCAGGTATTTTAAGTAAGAAAGAATTGAATTCATCAAAATAGCTGCTTACATAGTTGCTAAAAGAGCTGAAGCTTCTAGGCTGGGCTTTCTGATCAATGCACAGCTCGGTCGTGTCTCTTCACTCTGGGTTCAGGCTGATGGCAACACCTCCCTCTCAAGTGTCTCTGATTAGTCATGGCAAGGAGAAAGAAACAAGGACAGAAGAAGGCTGTTTCCTGAAACTGTCCAGAAGTGGTACATGTCACCTCCAGTCATATTTTATGGGATAAAGTAACATCTACCTTTGGGCTTCCCAGGTGGTGCTAGTGGTAAAGAACACGTCTGCCAAATGCAAGAGATATAAGAGACGTGGGTTTGATCCATGGGTCAGGAAGATCCCCTGGAGGAGGGCGTGGCCATCCACTCCAGTATTCTTGCCTGGAGAATCCCACAGACAGAGGCTATAATCCAGAGGGTCACAAAGAGTCAGACACAACTGAAATTACTTAGCAGGCATGTTCAAAATCTACCTTCAGGAAGCAAGGGTGTAGGATCGTATCAGGCTCTCAGAAGTTGGGGAACTGCTGTACAGGCCTTTCATACCCATAGATTTCGCACCCATGGATACAACCAAATGAGGATTGAAAGTATTTGAAAAAGTGTTTTAGAGTTCCAAATGGCAAAAGTTGAATTTGCTATGCACAGGCAACTGTTTACATAGCGGTGCCCTGTTATCTCAGCTGATAAAGAATGTGCCTGCAAAGCAAGAGACCCCGGTTCGATTCCTGGGTCAGGAAGATCCACTGGAAAAGGAATAAGCTACCCATTCAGTATTCTTGGGCTTCCCTGGTGGCTCAGCTAGTAAAGAATCCACCTGCAATGTAGAAGACCTGAGTTCAATCCCTGGGTTGGGAATGATACCCTGGAGAAAGGAAAGGCTACTCAGTTTAGTATTCTGGCCTGGAGAATTCCATGGACTGTATAATCCATGGGGTCACAAAGAGTCGCATGCGGCTGAGCGACTTTCACATTCACTACATTGTATTAGGTATGATAAACAATCTAGAAATAATTTAAAGTGTACAAGAGAATGTGCATAGGTTATATGCAAATATTATGCCATTTTGTATAAGCATTGAGCATCCATGGATGTTGGTATCCATACAAGTTCTGGAACCAATCCCCCAGGGATATTGAGGAACAGCTACAATGGTGAGCTGACTTCAGAACTCTGACAGGTAAGTTACTTAACTTTCTGTACTTTATTCATTATAATAAAGTATTCACTGTAATGATTCTACTGTATTTATATCTGAAGGTTGTTAGATGTTTAAATGAACTGATGTATTTAAGATGCTGCAAACAGTGATTAATTTATAGCAAACTCTAAGTAACTTTTAGGTTTTATTTCACTCTCTAGTTCTCTACTACTTTTCCTTAACTCGTTTCTCCTCTGGTGAGGCCCTTTTCAGTCTTGGACTTGCTCTGTCCAGCCTGCATTTTGTTCTGGTCTGCCAGTGCCTTCATTCTCCAAATGGGAACAGACTCATCTCTTTCCATCCCCCACCCCACAAATCCACTGCTAGGGAAAGAACAGAAAACTCCTCATCTTTGTCAACATCAATCAGATTTCTCTCTTCAAAGATGACAACTCAGGGACACCACAACCTCATACCTAAGAAACTACACTCTACTTCCCATCTCCCCCAGTCGGTGACAGTGGCCGATCTGTAATAAGCACTAAAGATTCATTTGGAGCAAATTGATTCCTTGGCATTGCGATCAGCTACTAAAGGGACTTTCACGTTTAATCAATCTCAAAGGGCTTGGAATTGCATCATCTCCAAAGCAGGATCTCAGAGAGAGAAGAATGAGTGTGAAAAAAATCTTTGCTCGGTCAACTCTTTCTGTCTCTGAACCAGGGAATTGTATGCCTTCGTAAACCTATTTCTGTCCGGTCCTGAGAGCAACAGGATCCATTACAGCTGCTGTCTGGTAGGGGAAGTGTCCTGAGTACAAACAGCTGCCTCTGTGCCTCACCAGGAGAGCTGCCGTGGAATTTATAGAGCCACACACGGTCAGAGCAGGAATTCAGCCATTCCCCTGAGCCAGAGACCTTCTTTGCCTCTTCCTGTCTCCAGCCCCTTTCTCTGGATCTCTAGCTCCACTGCAGGCTAAGGCACACTGGGTGGTCCCCTGCTGCCCTAACATTTTCCTCCTTCCCCCAGACTCTAGGAATAAAGATATCTCCTGGGAATTCTTGACATCAATGAAAGGCATCCAGCGACTGAACATCCCTTCCTGGTTCTGACCTCGAGTTCTTAAAGAAGGAAGGATAGTGATGTTTTTCTCCAAACTGTCTTCTCCATCACAACTACATTGTCTGGGATGTCTGAAGTCTCCTATGGCTTCCCTGTGGATTTACTTTGGAAAGAATGAAACCACTGGCCACAAGGTTGTCACCTGCCAACTCTCCCCACCTGTAAGCCTGAGGACTCTACCAGTTTATTTCATAGGTGAGATCTGGTACTAGAGTATTCTCTAAGGGCATCAAGTGTCCTAAAATCTGGGACTTCCCATTGGTTCAGTGGTAAAAGAATCCATCTGCAATCCAGGAGACACAGGATACATGGGTTAGATCCTTGGGTTGGGAAGATGCCCTGGAGGAGGGCATGGCAACCCACTCCAGTATTCTTGCCTGGAGAATCCCATGGACAGAGGAGCCTGGCAAGCTAGAGTCCATAGGGTCACAAAGAGTGGGACATGACTGAAGTGACTGAGCATGCACGAGCATATCCTAAAGTTCATTGGTTGACTAACCAGTGGATTAAGTACATTGTATCCCAAACATGTCCTGGCTGCTGGGAATATGGAACATACATGACACGTGTTACTTTGTCTCGCTTTCAAAAAATTGCTATTATTTTTTACTATAAAACAGTGCATGCTGCTACTGCTGAGTCGCTTCAGTCGTGTCCGACTCTGTGCGACCCCAGAGATGGCAGCCCACCAGGCTCCCCCATCCCTGGGATTCTCCATGCAAGAACACTGGAGTGGGTTGCCATTTCCTTCTCCAATGCATGAAAGTGAAAAGTGAAAGTGAAAGTGAAGTCGTGTCCGACTCTTAGCGACCCCATGGACTGAAGCCCACCAGTCTCCTCTGTCCATGGGATTTTCCAGGCAAGAGTACTGGAGTGGGGTGCCATTGCCTTCTCCGAAAACAGTGCATATAGTAAAAAAAAAAATACAGCATTTTTTAAAACTATATGACAAAATATAACATTCAGTTCAGTTCAGTTCAGTCTCTCAGTTGTGTCCTACTCTTTGCGACCCCATGGACTGCAGCACACCAGGCCTCCCTGTCTATCACCAACACCCAGAGTCCACCCAAACCCATGTCCATTGAGTTGGTGACACCATCCAACCATCTTATCCTCTGTCTTCCCCTTCTCCTCCTGCCCTCAATCTTTCCCAGCATCAGGGTCTTTTCAAATGAGTCAGCTCTTCGCATCAGGTGGCCAAAGTACTGGAGTTTCAGCTTCAACATCAGTCCTTTCAATGAACACCCAGGACTGATCAAATATAACACTAAATAGGTATAAATTTGGCAAATTTTCTGTAGAGCTTGTTTTGCCCTCTCAGTCCCCACTGTTGCAGAGCATTCAGAGGTATCCTAGCTCCCCCTTGGCCCAAGGGGGGTTTCCTAGTGTGCGGAACATTTTCCTCCTTCACGACTCCCTCCCCTCCCTCAGGGCACAAGCCCACACCCCCTACCCAGCCCTGTCCTGAAATTCTTTGTCTCCTTTTATGTCTTTATCTTTTGCCCTACCTTTTTCTAAGGAGACTGGCTTGCATTTTTTGGAAGTTTGGGGTCTTCTGGAATTTAGAAGTTGTTCAGTAGGATTTGTTCCATGTTCTGATGAATTTTTGGTATCTGTGGGGAGGCAGGCAATCTCCTCATCTTACTCCTCTGTCATCTTGAGGACCTCCCCAAAGATCTTGTATTGGTAAGTAAAAAAATGTTAACAACAGAATTAAAGAGCTCTTGATCAACCGTTTAATTTTCCTTTCTCCATCTCTCTTCCCTTCTCTCTCTCCATCTTTCTCAAAGGTAAGCACTAGCCTCATTACCTGATAATCCTGTATTTATAAAATGTATGATTTTGATTTTCAAAATAGTACCAAACTTTATAAGCCCTCTGAGAAGTTACACCTTCCATTGAAAATTATGTTTTTGACATTTATCCAAGTTGATCCCTATAGACTTAGTTCAATATATTCTGCCAGTTGAGTGTTATTCTGTTATATGCTTACAATAATCAAGCTTTTCTACTTTTGGTGAGCATTTACACACTTCAAAATTTCTCTATTAAGTATAGTTCTGCAGTGAACATTCTTGTAAATGTCTCCTTGTTCATGTGTGTGAGAATTTCTCTAGAGTAGTGTTTTTCAACCTCATTTTGACAAGAACTCACAATCTGACTACACTGTATATCACCATCCACAAGCCCAGGTGCACACATAAAAGCGTACCCTCATGCATTTAGCTGAAACAAAGTTGCAGTACATTCTGAAGCATTTCTATTCTATTCCTTTTATATTCTGAGATGGACATACTAAATTCATTCCATGATTGAACATGAATTAGGACCTAAGGTTTGAAAAACACTGGTTTAAGGTATATCTGGGAGCAGAATTGCTAGGTTAGAGGGCATGGGCATTCTTGATCAATTATTGCCAATTGCTTTTTCAATGGTAGGATGTATCCAAATTTGGAGATATTAAAGTGTGAAAAAACATGCATTTTCTAATCTAGGTTATGCAATGTTCTGGATATGAATTCCTTCTCCATCCTACAAGTTTCTGGTGTATTCTTTACCTATCTTTTCATTTCCTTTACATGTATTTTATTGTGTGGAAGTTTTTAATTTTAGAGTAGTCAGTTTTATGCAGGTTTTACTCTATGGCTTATTTATTTACTTAGGCTTTACGTTGTCCCAATTTATGTCATTAAGGTAGTCTCCTCTGTTGTTTTCTGAAGTTCTGCAGTTCTGATTTTTTTTTAACTTTAGACCTTTAAGGATGTTGCTATTTGTATTTAATCCATATAATATGATATGGCAGCTAACAGGAATAACCAGTTTTCAAAAATACATTTTCAGTAATCCATCCTTTCCTCCTTGGGTCTTCCTAGGTGACGTTAGTGGTAAGAGAATCTGCCTGCCAATGCAGGAGATGCGGGTTCAATCCCTGGGTCAAGAATGTTCCCTGGAAGCGGAAATGGCAATCTGTTCCAGTGTTCTTGACTAAAAAAATCTCACAGACAGAGGAGCTTTGTGTGCTGCAGTCAAAGGGTCACAAAGAGTCAGACATGAATGAGCATGCCTGAGCACACAGGGGAAAATTCTGAAAGAGGTGGGAATACCAGACCACCGTCTGACCTGCCTCTTGAGAAATCTGTAGGCAGGTCAGAAAGCAACAGTTAGAACTGGAACAACAGACTGATTCCAAATAGGAAAAGGAGTATGTCAAGGCTGTATATTGTCACCCTGCTTATTTAACTTATATTCAGAATACGTCATGAGAAACACTGGGCTGGATGAAGCACAAGCTGGAATCAAGATTGCCGGGAGAAATATCAATAACCTCAGATATGCAGATGACACCACCCTTATGGCAGAAAGTGAAGAAGAACTAAAGAGCCTCTTGATGGAAGTGAAAGAGGAGAGTGAAAAAGTTGGCTTAAAGTTCAACATTCAGAAAACTAAGATCATGGCATCTCATCCCATCACTTCATGGCAAATAAATGGAGAAACAGTAGAAACAGTGGCAGACTTTATTTTTCTGGCCTCCGAAATCACTGCAGATGGTGACTGCAGCCATGAAATTAAGAGATGTTTACTCCTTGAAAGGAAAGTTATGACCAACCTAGACAGCATATTCAAAAGCAGAGACATAAAAGACAAAACAAAAGTCCATCTAGTCAAGGCTATGGTTTTTCCAGTGGTCATGTATGGATGTGAGAGTTGGACCTTAAAGAAAACTGAGAGCCAAAGAATTGATGCTTTTGAACTGTAGTGTTGGAGAAGACTCTTGAGAGTCCCTTGGACTGCAAGGAGGCCCAACCAGTCCATCCTAAAGAAAATCAGTCCTGAATGTTTACTGGAAGGACTGATGTTGAAGCTGAAACTCCAATCCTTTGGCCACCTGATGCGAAGAGCTGACTCATTGGAAAAGACCCTGATGCTGGAAAGAACTGAAGGCAGGAGGAGAAGGGGATAACAGAGGATGAGATGGTTGGATGGCATCACCAACTCAATGGACATGAGCTTGGGTAAACTCCAGGAGTTGGTGATGGACAGGGAGGCCTGGAATGCTGCAGTCCATGGGATCACAAAGAGTTGGACACAACTGAGCGACTGAACTGAACTGAGCACACAGGACCTTTATTGGCAGCATGTGAATTCTTTAGTAGTGGCACATAAGATTCCCTGATCAGGAATCTAACCTGGGCCTGTGCATTGGGAATACAGAGTCTTAGCCACTGGGTCAACAAGGAAGTCCCTCCTCAAAGGTTTTTAATGCCATCTCTTTCATACCCAAAATATGTAAGTTTGTTTCTGCTCCATTTTTTTCAGTTGATCTATTTATTTCTGTATCAAAAGCACATTATTATTTACTAAAGCTTTATTTTTAAAACTTTATATCAAATTGTATTGATCCTCCTTAACAGTTTATTTTCTTACAATATTTAGAGTCAGCAGTCTAATTTCATGAAAAGCTATGCTGAGAATTTGATTGGAATTACATTTGAATTTCTATATCAAATTAGGTATTTATTTTAACTATTTATTTTTCTAGTCCATGAATGAAGTGTATCTCATATGCATTTTGTTATTCTCTCATGTTTTACAATAAATTTTTTACAAATTTCCACAGAAATCTTGCATATCTTTGTTATATTTCCTTCTAGTTACCTTGGATATTTTTATGCTTTATTCTATTGTTATTACATTTTTAGACTGGTTAATACATGTGAATAAAAATATCAAAGATGTTTATATTTTGATCTTTTATCCAGCGAGCTTGCTGAACTGCATAATTACTTTTAATAGTTGGTTTGTGTATTGTCTCGCATTTTCTATGTAGACAAGCATTGTCTGTGGGGAAACAAAGGAAATCTGCTTGACCCAGTCCAGTTCTTAAACCAATAAGTTGTCTTGCTGTTCTTGTGACAGCAAGACTTGGGACACCTTGTGCATATGGAGGTACTGAACCCACTGGTATTCGGAAGAATACAACTTTATTTCTGTGTCAGTCTTACCAAACTGCATAACCCCAGCCCAATCATAAGAAAATAGCAAACAAACACAAGCTGAGAGACCTTCGACAAAACAATCAATCAACACTTGGCAAATGTGTCAAGGTCACAAAAGACAAGGACACTCTGAAGAACTGTTACAAATCACTGGAGACAGTTCTAAATCAGCAAACATAACACGGAATCTCTTATAGGAAATTAGGCCAGAAAAAGGAGACCCGTGGCAAAAGGGTAAAATTTGGATAAGGTCTTCAGCCTATGATATTGTGCCAATGTTAATTTCCTGGTTTGATAATTGTGCTACAATCATAGAAAATAATAGTATTAAGGGATACTGAGTGAGAAACAAACAAAAAAAACCCGTGGCGGATTCATGTTGATGTCTGGCAAAACCAATACAATATTGTAAAGTAATTAGCCTCCAATTAAAATAAATAAATTTATATTAGAAAAAACCTTTCTTTGTTTTTTTTTTCAACTTTTCTGTAAGTTTAGAATTAGTTCAAAATAAAAAGTCAAAAAAAAAGTTTGTAAATTGGGATCCTTGTATGATTTGGAACTTTTCAAAACAGCCTTTGACATGTAATAAATAGGATATATAATTTGCTGGAAGTGTTACGTAGACATTCTTTAACTGTTTAAGGGATTTCCCTCTTATTCATAGTTAGCCAAGTGTGTGTGTATGTGTATGGCAGATTCTTTACCATCTGAGCCACTAGGGAGGCCTATATATTGAGCAATATCTGGACATTGGATTTCATCTAAAACTTTTTCTAGATCAACTGAGATATTCATGCATGTTGTTTTTCACCCTTTTCTTTCTAAATTGTGTTTTCTATGCATTTCTGATTTTACTACTTTTTTCTTTTTAATCCATTCTTATATTTCTGAGATAAATTCTTCTTTGTCACATGTTTTTCCTTAGATTTAATTTTTAGAGCAGTTTTAGATTTACAGTAAAATTTAGAGGAAAGTATCTATTTCCCCCACACCTGTATTCAGTTCAGTCAGTTCAGTTGCTCGGTCATGTCCGACTGTTTCCAACCCCATGGACTGCAGCACGCCAGACTTCCTGGTCCATAACCAACTTCCGGAGCTCACTTAAACTCATGTCCTTCACATTGGTGATGCCATCCAACCATCTCATCCTCTGTCGTCCCCTTCCTCCTGCCTTCGATTTTTCCCAGCAACAGGGGCTTTTCCAAGGAGTCAGTTCTTCACATCAGGTGGCCAAAAGATTGGAGTTTCAGCTTCAGCATCAGTCCTTCCAATGAATATTCAGGACTGATTTCCTTTAGGATAAACTGGTTGGATGTCCTTGCAGTCCAAGGGGCTCTCAAGAGTCTTCTCCAACACCACAGTTCAAAAGCATCAATCCTTCAGCACTCGGCTTTCTTTATAGTCCAACTCTCATATTCATACATGACTACTGGAAAAACCACAGCTTGGACTAGACAGACTTTTGTCGGCAAGGTAATATCTCTGCTTTTTAATATGCTGTCTAGGTTTGTCAGCAAACAAACTTTACTTCCAAGGAGCAAGCATCTTTTAATTTCATGGCTGCAGTCAACATCTGCAGTGATTTTGGAGCCCCCCCAAAATAAAGTCACTATTTCCATTATTTCCCCCATCTATTTGCCATGAAGTGATGGGACCAGATACCAAGATCTTAGTTTTCTGAATGTTTCTAAGTTTTAAGCCAACTTTTTCACTCTCCTCTTTCACTTTCATCAAGAGGATTTTTAGTTCTTCTTTGCTTTCTGCCATAAGGGTGGTGTCATCTGCATATCTGAGGTTATTGATATTTCTCTCATTAATTTTGATTCCAACTTGTGCTTTATCCAGCTCAGCATTTCGCATGACGTACTCCACATATAAGTTAAATAAGCAGGGTGACAATATACAGCCTTGATGTACTCCTTCCCCAATATGGAACCAGTCTGTTGTTCCATGTCCAGTCCTAACTGTTGCTTCTTGACCTCCATACAGATTTGTCAGGAGGCAGGTTAGGTGGTTTGGTATTACCATTTCTTTAAGAATTTTCCATAGTTTGTTGTGGTCCACACAGTCAAAGGCTTTGGCATAGTCAATAAAGTAGAAGTAGACATTTTTCTGGAACTCTCCTGCTTTTTCAATGATCCAGCAGATTTTGGCAATTTGATCTCTGGCTTCTCTGCCTTTTCTAAATCCAGTTTGAACATCTGGGAGTTCACGGTTCACGTATTGTTGAAGCCTGGCTTGGAGAATTTTGAGCATTACTTTGCTAGTGTGTGAAATGAATGCAATTCTGTGGAAGTTTGAACATTCTTTGGCATTGCCTTTCTTTGGGATTGGAATGAAAACTGACCTTTTTCAGTCCTGCGGCCACTGCTGAGTTTTCCAAATTTGCTGGCACATTGAGTGCAGCACTTTCACAACATCATCTTTTTGGATTTTAAGTAGCTCAGCTGGAATTCCATCACTCCACTAGCTTTGTTCGTAGTGATGCTTCCTAAGGCCCACTTGACTTCACATTCCAGGATGTCTGGCTCTAGGTGAGTTATCACACCACTGTGGTTATGTGGATCATGAAGATCTTTTTTGTGTAGTTCCTCTGTGTATTCTTGCTATCTCTTCTTAATAATCTACTTCTGTTAGGTCCATACCATTTCTGTCCTTTATTGTACCCATCTTTGCATGAAACGTTCCCTTAGTATCTTTAATTTTCTTGAGGAGAACTCTAGTCTTTCCCATTCTATTGCTTTCCTCTATTTCTTTGCATTGTTCACTGAAGAAGGCTTTCTTATTTCTCCTTGATATTCTTTGGAATTCTGCATTCTAATGGGTATATCTTTCCTTTTTTCGCCTTTGCCTTTGACTTCTCTTCTTTTCTCAGGTATTTGTAAGGCCTCCTCAGACAACCACTTTGCCTTTTTAAATTTCTTTCTCTTGGGGATGATCTTCCTTTGATTAGGCTGAATCTATTGCTTAACTGATTTATTAATTTTGCTAATGTCTACTAAAGAAATAGACACAACCTAAAAGTTGAGAGTTAGGTTTTATTTGGTGGTAATGTTAGGACTTGGGCCCAGAAGACAATATCTCAGGTCTGAGAGAGTAGACTCTGAGGAGGCAGGGAAGAGTGAGGCTATATACAAGTTTGCAGCAAGGGGCAGGTAATCTGAATATTAAAAGATTACTGTTAACTAAGAGAAAACTAAATCTCTCACATAAAGAGATTTAGCAATCTTCTATGCACTGGAAGATGCAATCTTGCAGGCTTATTGAAAGCATTTCTTTCATATGCATCTAGCTATCTGGAGCCAATCCTCCTTTCTTTATTGTTCACATACTCTTTGTTTATTATAAGAGATGGCGAATGTGTCTGATGCCTCTCATATGCCCCCAGCTACTCAGCACACTGGGGAGGAAGCAGCTGATGGCTTCCAAAATGCTGGCTTTATTTCACCTGGGCTCATAAATTTGCATTTGGATAAGGTTTGTTTACTGACAGAGCATAGGGCAGAAAATATTTTATTTCCCACTTACTTTAATAGCTTTCTTTTTTATTTCTAGAGGATCTATGTTCTCTTTTACAAGTCCTCATTATTCTTCCTCTCATCTTTCATTTTATTTTCTGTTTCTCCTTTTATATTTTAAACACTTCAATAACTACTTTTGTGGTGGATTCCTTACATAATTGTAAAGCCTTCGGATATTTTTATTATTTTGAAATTTTGTTCCTTAGTGTTTTACTTGATATTTCTTTTTCATGGTAAATCATTGATAGATCAAGTCCTTGTGTGCTCTGTAATTTTTCACTGTGAGCTAATCTTCAGCTGTGTGTGTGTGTGTGTGTGTATTTTTGTTGGTGTCCCGTGTGCATTGATTGGAGGAGATGTCTGCTTTGATGTGGCACTATGGGTATTTTACTACTGCAGGAACAAAGTTTATATTAATGTTCTTGTGGTGGGTTGAACTGTCTCCACCAAAACAATATATTCAAGTCATAGCTCCTAATACCTGCAGAAGTAAAAGTGGAAGTATTAGTTGCTCAGTCATGTCTGACTCGTGAACCCATGGACATAGCCTAGAGGCTCCTCTGTCCATGGAATACTGGAGTGGGCAGCTATTTCCTTCTCCAGGGTATCTTCCCAACTCAGGAATCAAGCCTGGGTCTCCTGCAATGCAGGCAGATTCTTTACTGTCTGAGCCACCAAGGAATATGACCTCAGTTGAAAATAGAAATTTTGTAGATGTAATCCAATTAAGATGAGGTTGTATTGGATTAAGGTGGACCCTAAGTCCAATGACTAGTATCTTTATAAGAGAAAGGAGAAGGAAATTTTGATACAGAGACATGGAAAGAAACGTAGGAAAGAGGGCCATGGAAACAAGGATTGGAGTGAGGCAGCTCTAAACCAGGGAATACCAAGAATGCCAGCTGCCACCAGAAGCCAGGCGAGACACCTGGAACGGATTCCTCCACAGAGCCTCTAGAAGGAACCCACGTTGTCCACATATTGATCTGGAATGTCTGGCCTCCAATACTATGTCAGAATAAATTTCTATTGCTTTAAGCTGTCCAGTTTGGGTACTTTGTAATGACAGAATAGAAAACTAACATGGTCCTAGCTTGAGATTCTCTGTGAGGACTTCAGCATTCCATTGTTCAGCCTTGGAGCTTTGGTTTGGGTTAGACACTCATTGGTTGAGCACCATTTTCAGTTCAGTTTAGTCGCTCAGTCATGTCCAACTCTTTGTGAAGCGGTGGACCACGGCACGCCAGGCTTCCCTGTCCATCACCAACTCCCGGAGCTTACTCAAACTCATGTCCTTCACATTGGTGATGCCATCCAACCATCTCATCCTCTGTCGTCCCTTCTCCTCCTGCCTTCCATCTTTCCCAGCATCAGGGGCTTTTCCAAGAAGTCAGTTCTTCTCATCAGGTGGCCAAAGAATTGGAATTTCAGCTTCAGGATCAGTCCTTCCAACGAATATTCAGGACTGATTTCCTCTAGGATGGACTGGTTGGATGTCCTTGCAGTCCAAGGGGCTCTCAAGCGTCTTCTCCAACACCACAGTTAAAAAGCATCAATTCTTTACAGCTACTTTCTTTATCCTCCAACTCTCACATCCACACATGACTATTGGAAAAACCATAGCTTTGATTAGATGGACCTTGTCAGCAAAGTAACATATCTGCTTTTTAATATGCTGTTTAGGTTGGTGATAGCTTTTCTTCCAAGGAGCAAGCATCTTTTAATTTCATGGTTGTAGTCACCATTTGCAGTAATTCTGGAGCCCTCAAAAATAAAGTCTTTCACTGTTTCTGTTGTTTTTCCATCTATTTGCCATGAAGTGATGGTGTGCTGCGATTCATGGGGTCGCAAAGAGTCGGAGACGACTGAGCGACTGAACTGAACTGAACTGAACTGAGCTGATGGGACAAGATGCCGTGATCTCAGTTTTCTGAATGTTGAGTTTTAAGCCAACTTTTTCACTCTCCACTTTCACTTTCATCAAGAGACTCTTTAGTTCTTTGCTTTCTGCCATAAAGCTGGTATCATCTGCATATCTGAGGTTATTGATATTTCATGTGCTTCATCCAGCCCAGCATTTCTCATGATGTGCTCTCATATAAGTTAAATAAGGATGGTGACAATATACAGCCTTGATGTACTCCTTTCCCAATTTGGAACCAGTCTGTTTTTCCATATCCAGTTCTAACTCTTGCTTCTTGACCTGCAGGAGGCAGGTCAAGTGGTCTGGTATTCCCTTCTTCTGAAGAATTTTGCAGATTGTTGTGATCCACACGGTCAAAGGCTTTGGTGTAGTCAATAAAGCAGAAGTAGATGTTAAGGAAGAGCAAAATGTCCAGTGGACACAAAAAGATGGAGAGATGAGAAAAAGTACGAAGAGTGAATGGATGCCATTCATTTCTGCAAACCCCTCCATGCCTTCAATTACTCTCCTATTAAAGCAGGTATAAGCTCCTTCATGTAACCCGCAAGACCCTGCCTGCATCGCCTTCCTCAACTCTCACCACCTCTTCCTTCTCATAACCCAACACTTAGGCAGAGGCACAGGTTTCATTTGTTCATTTCATTATGTCTTTCACTTGCTTCCCTCACATGTGAATTTCTTCCTTTGAGAACATTCTCAGTTCCCTTCCGGAGTCCAAATCCTACATTTCCTCCAGGCCCTCTCTAGACAAGAAAAGTGGTCCTCCAGCTACTGAATCAAGAATGGATGAGAGAGGAACAAAACTGAAATCAGGAGACCAGAAAGGACATGATGAGATCCAGACAGGTTTGGGGATGGAGAGAAATAGACAATATTGGGATGGAAAGAATCACCTACTTCCTATTAGTAAGAGCATGGTGTAATCTAATTAACAGATACTGTGTGCATATTTTGTCCTGATAATTAAGAGTGTGAGCAAACTCCAGGAGATGGTGAAGGACGGGGAAGCCTGGAGTGCTGAAGTCCACAGGGTCACAAAGATTTGGACACAACTTAATGACTGAACAACATTTTGTCCTTATCTCTCTTACCAGATCAGAAATTCCCTGAGGTCAGGAATGTCATAGAAATACATTTTTATCCTATGCAAGACCAGGACTTTGTAATAATAATAATACAATAAATATTTTTTGAATGAATGGAGTAAAAGAATAAATTCATGAACATATATTCATTAAAAATATACTTGTCACATATTCTGGTATATATAGTCTATCAATCAATGTGTCTCATTGTGGGTTGCATTTTGTTTTTTATTTGGTGTCAAGTGGTATTTTGTGTTGTTTTGAGAGCAATGGGCAGAATACCTTCTATAATTCTATAGTTCTGTCTCCTGTCTTCATCTTTTCTTTTTCTATCCCCTTTGTATCTTGATATGAGACCTCAGAGAAAGGGCTTTGCTCATTCTATGTACCACCGAGGGCTTAGCATATTTTTGGCCCTCATTAAATGTTAACATCAACAAGAGCATCGTGAAGAACGATTACACAAGAGAGAAATAAACAGAAAAGCAAGACTTGGCAAGCTTCAAGTGGATCCACCCACTTCTTCCCCCAAACTCATGATTAGAGAAGGTCTTTATTTTCTCAGCATCTTTAACTCTTTCGTTTCCGGTTTGCAGTACAGCTCTGAACAGATTGCAAAAATCATTTTTCTAAAGAATTCATCAAGAATTTAATTTTTTTTTTCACAGTGGCAGCTATTCCAAGTATCATAAAATAGCACTGATCCTTTTTGAAACCTCGAAGGTCAGCAGCATCCATATTTGTAGGAATAGAACATACAGCTCTCATTTTCCTTTTCCCGGTAGTGAATGGACTCCGGTAGGAGAGACACTCTCCTGTGCCAAAAGGCTGGACCTCCTCAACTCCTGTCTATAGCAAAACCAGAGAAACTGCAGCAACAACAACAACAAAAAAATCCAAGCAAGATCCAGCTACCAAACACCTTGTCTCCATCACCAGTTCTGGCTGGATCAGCTGCTCTCTGATTCTAATTAAGTCTTTCCAAAAAAATTTATATGTCAGCAGAAGTAAGAGGAATAAAGGAAGCATTTTTACTTGGCAATGGTGAAATTTTCGCTGGCCAAAAAATATGTGAATGAAGTAAGCTTTTAAGAGCTTATGGTTTCTTTGTCAATATAAGCCTAATAAATTAAAATTGGAAATATTTTCTGCCATGCCCACAAGATCTCATCAATCACCAGTGTGCTTCATCCCCCTCTCTCCTCCCTGGAATCCAGTGAGGGTGGAGAGCTGGCAAGCTCTGAGGCTTAGTTGAAGCAAACCCTGTTATTAGTAAAGAAACAGGGCTCTGGCTAAAGGAAGTTTGAGGTTCTAGCTTCAGATTTATTTTGTAAATGTGCAAAAGGAAAAGGGATGTTTTTGAAGAGAGGAGGAAAAAAAGAAAACCTTCGGACACTTCAAAGTTAGTGTTTGTTGGCATTAAAGCTAAGTGCTAGCACAAAAGCTCCAAAGACATGGAAATGAGAAGAATGAATTAAATATTATCCTCACATCTACATCCTTCAGTCTGAATGGCATATAGCACCACTCAAGCAGAGAAGTAGGTGTTCTCTGAGGATAAATAGAAAAAATCTTTTACCAGGTAAAATTTGTACTCTACTTAAATCACAAAACTAATTTTTCTCCCAGATACCTCCTTAGGCTAAGATATCATTAGCTCATTTGAGTATAAATATAATGTAAACTGAACATTAGACTGTCTTCATTCTTTTGTTTTTTTTTTTTAAAAAAGGGAAAGAAAATGAAAACTCCTTTGCAATTGGATCATTTGGATATGAAACACTAGAGTTTTCAAATCGTGAAACTCAGAACATTGTAAGAAATTAAAGACCTAAACCAGGGGTCATAAACTGAAATGTTTACAGATCTAAAATGCGAACTGCAGGGCCAGTGTAAATATTGTGGAATGCTGAGGACTACGGCAAAGTGTAGAACTCAACTCCTATCTTAAGGGCATGATATTTTTTAGATTTTTTTTTTTTTTGATGTGGACCATTTTTAAAGTCTTTATTGAATTTACTACAATAGTGCTTCTGTTTTCTGTTTCGCTTTTTTGCCATTGAGGTATGTGCAATCTTAGCTCCCTGACCAAGGATCAAACCCACACCCCCTGCACTGGAAGTGAAGTCTTAACCACTGGACCGCCTGAGAAGTTCCAGGGCATGATTTTTAAAAGTTGTCAAAAAAGTAAGAAATATTTTAGAAAGCGAGATCAAGTTCAATCAACGATGGAATGCATTATATTTACACTCTATTGAAATGCAAACGATGAGGAAGACTCATCTGCAAAATTTCTGGCTTTCATTGTGCAACCTTTTGTGGATAAAAAGAGTTGCAGAATTTCTGACCATTTTCAGATTTCTCAACAGAAAGGCTATTGTCTTGGAAAATGAGATGAAATACTCTGATGCCAACCTGGCTTTTGTAGCCACATCTGCTTGTCTTTACAGTTCATGTACATTCTGATGCTGACACATCAACCAAAATAAGAGATTTTCTTTACTTCTCTGGCTAGAATAAAATCTCGTGTTACAGAAGTCTCCCCACCCCTCACCAAGAAATCAATAATTATTTTCTATGCTAAAGAAAAGTGATGATATAGTAGTAACAGTGCAGCTGCTCCCTAGGGAAACAGAATTCAGAGCCCAGAGTCTGCATTTGAGCTCTACAGGCAACACTGCACGAAGCGATGACTTCCCTGTGTTTCGTATGTTAACCGTTGGTGCAACATTGAAGAATTAATGATGCACAGTTGGTAGAAGGAACACCGGCTATGGATAGGAATGATGACAGTTCAAATCCTGACTCTCTTTACCATCTGGTGAGCATGTTTCTTTGTTTGAATTTCAATTTCCTCATCTATACGATGGAAAAGTAATTGAATTACTTTGCTAGATTACCATAACGAACTACCACAGTCTGTGTGCTTAGACCACAGAAATTTATAGTCTCATAGTTCTGGAAGCTGGAGGTACAAGATCGAGGTGTGGGCAGAGTCGGTTCCTTTTGAGGGCTGTCTATTCCATGCTTCCTTCCTAACTTCTGCCAGTCACTGGGGCTCCTCCACTGTGGCTGTGTCATTCTGAACTCTGCCATCATCATCACGTGGTGGTCCCTCTTTCTTTATATGTCTAAATTTCCCCCTTTTCTTAAGTCATCAGTCACATTGGATCACGGCCTTCTCCTGTAAGGCCTCATCTTCACTAGTTACACTTGCAGTGACCATACTTCCAAAAAGGCTATATTCTGAGGCACTGGAAATGAGACTTCAACATATGAATTTTGAGGGGACACAATCAACTCATCATAGTAATACTCACTCCAACAGTGGCTATCGAATTAAATGGTCCAATACCCAGTAGAGTCCAGAGCCTACTGTTCAGTCACCTAGTAGTGTCTGACTTTTTTCAGCCCCATGGACTGCAGCATGCCATACTTCCCTGTCCTTCTCTAGTTCTCAGAGTTGGCTCAGACTCATGTCCATTGAGTCAATGATGCCATTCAAACATCTCATCCTCTGTCACCCCCTTCTCCTTCTTTCCTCAATCTTTTCCAGCATCAGGATCCTTTCCGGTGAGTTAGCTTTTTGCATCTGGTGGCCAAAGTTTTGGAGCTTCAGCATCAGTCTTTCCTATGAATAATTCGGGATGATATGCTTTAGGATTGACTAGTTTGATCTCCTTGCAGTCCAAGGGACTCTCAAGGGTCTGCTCCAGAACCACAATTCAAAAGCGTCAATTCTTTAGCTCTCCAGAACATGGTAGGTAATCAATAAACACCACATTTATATGATCATTAATCCCAGATGGCTCCCAAAATTGATCTTTAAATGTGAAATATGTTTATAGCCTTATGTTCTAATCCCTTCAAAACATCTCATACATTACTGCCAGAGTGAATTTTTAAAAGTTGAAGGCAATCATGTTCTTCTCCTGCTCAAAGCTCTTCAGCGGCTCCCTACCCTCACTGGAGGAACTCTAAAGTCCCCAATATCACATACAATGTCCTGCCTCCATCGTCTACACTCACCTAACTCTCTAGTTTCATGCTTTCTTTGGAAGCCCCTCTCAGGCCACACTGAGTCACTTTCTGTCTGTTCTTTTCTCTTCCACACCTTGATGCTTTTCATGGTTTGGAATGCATTTGCTTACTGTCCACCTGCAATATCCACTTCATCTTGTATGACTCAGCTCAAAAATATCCTTAACGAATTCATTTCTGACATCAGCCTGTGAAACTGGCTGCTCTTTCATTTGTGTGCTTTGTGAGCCTTATTTTATTCAGAATGTGAAACTAGGTCCTGGTTTCTCTTAGACTGTTCTGTTTTGTGTTGCTGTTCTGATATTCTCTGTAAGTCAGTTTATCCCAAGTTAGCACTCCCCTCTCATTCTCAAAGGTGCTGCATTTAAAGGATAAGTTATTTCATTATTCTACCTAAACAGAGTTTTTCTTAGCACCTATAACCCTTATCCAGAGAAGGCAATGGCACCCCACTCCAGTACTCTTGCCTGGAAAATCCCATGGACAGAGAAGCCTGGTAGGCTGCAGTCCATGGGCTCGCTAAGAGTCAGACACAGCCGAACAATTTCACTTTCTCTTTTCACTTTCATGCATTGGAGAAGGAAATGGCAACCCACTCCAGTGTTCTTGCCTGGAGAATCCCAGAGACAGAGGAGCCTAGTGGTCTGCCGTCTCTGGGGTCGCACAGAGTTGGACACAACCAAAGCGACTTAGCAGCAGCAGCATAACCCTTATCTTTCCTGCTTTTGAGTCACATACTTTAAGAAGTTAAGTCCCTGTCAGAACAAAGACATTATCATATTTATATACCCATTGTCCAATCCTAGCACATGTTTAATAAAAATTAGGCTAAGCATAGTAGGTGCTTAATACATATTTGTTAAATTAAAGGGTATATCTATATCTATATCTATAATAAACTAACCTACAAATTATAAAATGACATACAAAATTATAATCATACAACCACCATTTCTTGAGGCATTTCCTTTCTATATAATCCCTTTTCCCTACTTTCCATCTCCTAGCTCTTCTATGCATGAAAACTCAGAGTAAGGAAAGAGGGCAAAAGAGTTGAAAAACAGCAGAGATACAACCTCTAGAGGGGATCAGGAACAAGTGGTATTCAGCCAATAGCAAAGGATCTTTTGGGAAGACCTATTATGGTACAGCTTTCCTTTTGGCTCAGATGGTAAAGAATCTGCCTGCAATGCAGGAGACCCTGGTTTGATGCCTGGGTCAGGAAGATCGCCTGGAGAAGGAAATGGCTACCCACTCCATTATTCTTGCCTGGAGAATTCCTCCACGGATGGAGGAACCTGGCAGACTATAGTCCATGGGGACACAAAGAGTTGGACACAACTGAGTGACTAATACACAATTGTGGTACAAACTTCCCTTAGCAATGGGATTCCAAACTCAGTGGTGGTGGCATAGCAAGACTTTCCGTAAGTGGCTGATTGGTCTCAAATTATAAGGCGTATTATGTTGGACCCTTACATAACCTTCATCCCTACCACAAGGGCTACTCCATTCATGCACTATTGTTTGAGCACTGGTCTGGTGGCAGAGGTTGGCCAATGTCAACTGCAACTGGCCATGTTATTCCATCCTATGTACTTAGTGGTTTAGTGGTAGATATCCTTTTGCAGTGGTGCTCTCTGGTGACCATAAACACAGAATGCAAGGATCTACCTTTCCAATCCCATAATTGCATACACAGTTCTCTACCTGGACTTCCTTAATCCTGATCCTCTAATCTTTCTTGATTAACTGGCGAGGCCATTTGCTTGTCCGTGAATCTGGATATAGAGAAAGAACTCTGGAAATAGAGAAAGAGAGGAAGGGAGGAAGGAAAGAGAAGGTTGAAATATTGAGTCGCCATTTCATGAGGACACGGAGCAATCAAAATGGTATTGAAGATGTGGCATATTCCCATACAATTTCCACTAAAGCCTCCAAAGACTAAAGACAAATATTTTGTTTCATGTTGGAAATATTCAGCAGGACAAATAATGCTGATATTTAAGTTACCTCAGACATGAATTATTTGACACAACCATAAATCTTCTTTCTCTCTGAAGTTTCCAGCAAATTAAAAACAGGCAGCTAGAAACAGCTTTCAGAATGAGGTAGTTTCAAATGGATTTACATGAATTCAAGTAAGCAAGAAAGCTTCCTTGTCAAATGCTAAGACAGGAAGGAGAAGGATGAGGGGGAGTGGCCAAGGAATGTGTAGGGTCTAGGCCTCTGCCAGACACAACCCACCCTCTGTCTTCAGCTCACGTTTTAAAGGAAACAGAACACAGGGAATTTTCACTTCCTTCCCTGTTCCAAACATTTTGAATTGTTCAGAGTTTTCTTCCTGATAGCATTTGCAATCTTGTTCTCCTGCACCAATGACAGTTTCAGCCCTTAAAGCTTTCATCCCTGTTAAAAAGCTCTATAGATGGGATAAAGCTGTATCTTTTTGTCATTTATTACTCACATGCTTAATAACTTTTGGTTGGATGTTTCACAAAATGCTAGGCTCTGAGCATATGTGGATGAGTGACACAACCTGTCTGAATTCAGGTGTAACAGTGTATCATGCTTGTAATGATAAGAGAAGGAAGGGGATTGTGGAAGCAAATATCAGGGCATTCATCCCCATCTGGTGGGAGTAGAGAGATGGGGTCAGAGACTTGACATTTAAACTGAGACCTAAAGAGGGTACTTGGGGCTAAGAGCAGATAAAGGAGTTAGCCACAGTGGGGAAGGGAAAGAAGAGGGAGGAGAAAGAAAGAAGAGAGTTGGAAGGCTTGAGTCTTCCTCAAGGCCAGTAGGAAGCCACTGATGGATTTCATGCATCTTTCTTTCTTCCCTGCCTCTTTCCCCTCCTCTCCCTTGCTTCTTTCCTCTGACTACTTCCTGCCATTTCCGCTGCTGTTTCCCTGAACAGAGCTGCCATAACGTCTCACCTGGATTCCTGAAATAGCTCTCTAATGTGTCTCCTTATGCTAGGCTTACATCCTCCAGTCTGTGATCCACAGACCAGTTCCTTTTAAAACAGAAATCACATTAGTCATGTTACTCCTCTGGTCAAAACCCATCACTGGGGCTTCCCTGGTGGCTGAGTAGTAAAGAATCTGCCTGCCTACGTGGGAGACACGAGTTCGATCCCTGGTCTGGGAAGATCCCACGTGCCAGGGGGCAACGAAGCGGGTGTGCCTGTGCTCTAAAGCCTAGGAACCACAACCACCAAACCCACGTGCCACAACTGCTGAAGCTCACGGGCTCTACTGTCCATGTTCTTCACCGAGATAAGTCACTTCAGTGAGAAGCCTGTGCGTCATAACAAAGGATATCCCCTGCTCACAACAGCTAGAGAAAGCCCCAAGCAGCAATAAATCCCCAGAACAGGCAATAAATAAATAAATACAATGAAAAAGACACCCCATCACCGACTTCCTAACTGATTCAAAGTAAAAACTTATTTGCAAAACAGAAACAGATTTACAGACATAGAAAGCAAACTTATCCAAGGGGAAAGGGGAGGAGAGATAAATTGGAATTATAGGATTAACATATGCATATTACCATATATAAAATAGAGAAGCAACAAGGATCTACTGTATAGAATAGGGAACTCTATTCAATATCTTATAATAAGCAATAATAGAAAAGAATTAAAAAGAGAATATATATATATATATATATGTATGTATGTATATCCGCCTGTGATGTGGGAGACCTGGGTTCGATCCCTGGGTTGGGAAGATCCCCTGGAGAAGGGAAAGGCTACCCACTCCAGTATTCTGGTCTGGAGAATTCCATTGAGTCGCAAAGAGTTGGATATGACTAAGCGACAAACCGTAACAATTTGCTGTTCACCTGGATCTAATACAATGTTGTAAATCAACTATCAGTCAGTTCAGTTCAGTCGCTCAATCATGTCCGACTCTTTGCGACCCCATGAACTGCAGCACACCAGGCCTCCCTGTCCATCAACAACTCCCGGAGTTCACTCAAATTCATGCCCATTGAGTCGGTGATGCCATTCAGCCTTACTTTAGTTAAAAATAGATAAAATAAAATTGTCATTCTTGACCTAGCATTTCCAATCGTACGATATCCCCTCCAGCCTTACTCTACAATTCCTTTCCCACAGCATTTATCATCTTCTAACAAACCATATAATTTACTTACACATGATGCATATTGTGTTGTCTTACCTTTCTCCTCCCACTAAAATGTAAACTTCATTAGGGCAGGGCTCTTGGTAGATTGTGTTCTTTAATGTATTCCAAGAATTTCAAATGGTCCTGACATAGATGCTCAAAAGTGTTTTTTGAATTAATGAATGCTTTCTTTCAGATAATGAGGCCGTTCTGTCAGTGGCATACTATATCACAGTTCGCCAATATTCTGTGTCCCTCCCTGCAAGAGGACTTAGTCATAGCATTTTTTTATCCTATGAAATTTGAGCAGAAGAATTGTGTTATATTTGGTCGGAAGCTTGAAGTACTGGCATGTGGTTTGGCCTCCTCTCTCTTTCTTGCCTCTGTGATATGGAAGTCTGTGAGATAGGCCCCCGTCATCCTGGGCTCCTGGTGTGTCTGTGTTGAGGATAACTCTCTTGCCAGATCATGATGGAATGTAGATTCATGACAAGTGAACTTTGATACTATAGCCTACCCTGATGGACAGAATCAAAGCCTGGGATCTTTATACTCAGGTTCAATATTATTGAAGTTCAGCATTAAAAAAATCTAAGATCATGGCATCTAATCCCATCACTTCATTGCAAATTGAAGGGGGGAAGTGGAAGCAGTGACCGATTTTATTTTCTCCAAAATCACTAAGGACAGTGACTACAGCCATGAGATTAAAAGACACTTGTTTCTTAAAGTGAAAAAAGTGAAAGTGAAACCTAGACAAACCTAGACAGCATATTAAAAAGCAGAGACATCACTTTGTTGACAAAGATCTGCATAATCAGAGCTATGGTTTCTCCAGTAGCCTTGTATGGATGTGAGAGTTGCATCATAAAGAAGGCTGAGTGCCGAAGAATTAATGCTTTTGAACTGTGGTGTTGGAGAAGACTCTTGAGAGTCCCTTGGACTGCAAGGAGATCAAATCAGTCAATCCTAAAGGAAAATCAGTCAATCCTAAAGGAAATCCTAAAGGAAATCAACCCTGAATATTCATTGGAAAGACTGATGCTGAAGCTGAAGCTCCAATCCTTTGACTACCTGATGAGAAGATCTGACTCACTGGAAGACTCTGATGCTGGGGACAATTGAAGGCAAAAGAAGGGGGTGATAGAGGATGATATGGTTAGATAGCAATACTGACTCAATGGAGGTGAATTTGAGCAAACGCTGGGAGCAAGTGGAGGACGGAGGAGCCTGGCGTGCTGCAGTCCATGGGGTCACAAAGAGTCAGACATGACTTAGCAACTGAACAACAACAAGTAATGCATTTAACTTTATTAACACTTCTGTATATTGTGCTCTCACAATTAAGACAGAATCCCTGGGAGTCACTTGAGGCTTTTAGAATCAAAGGTAACTGGAATGTAGGTAAATAAAGTGCTATGTGCTTTCACTGTTTCTTGACTTGTCATGGCGAAGGGAGACTCCGTGCTGCTGGAGGAAGCACAGTGACAGTTCACCTTCTCAGCACACAGCCAGAGACCAGGAGAAACAGATGGGTAACAGTGTAAATGAGCCTCGCCTAGATTGGGATCAACGTGTCATCAAGTCAGCTAAGGTGGCTTCACAAACTAACCTGCTTGCATGGTATTTTCAGCTGTCAGAGTTTCACAACATTCCTACACAGGAGAGTCTGTTTCAAAAACAAACATGGCCAGCGTCTCCATTGCTCTGCAGGCAGTGGAGACATTCTTTTCTTTTCTTTTGTAACTTATTTATTTTACTTTTGGCTGCATTGGGTCTTTGTTGCTGCACAGGTTTTTCTCTTTCACCTTGTGGTGAAAGGAGGTTCTTGTTGCAGTTTGACAGCTTCTCATTGTGGTGCCTTTTATTGTTGCAAAGCACAGGCTCTAGGGCGCGTGAGCTTCAGGAGTTGCAGTCCTGGGCTCCAGAGAGCAGGTTCATTAGTTGTGACACATAGGTTAATTGCTCTGCAGCATGTGGGATCTTCCCGGATCAGGGAAGCCCCTAGTGGAGACATTCTTAAAACAATTCTCGAAGAATTCAGCTCAATAAACCTAGTCCTGGAGAGACCAGTGGTTCCCTGGATGACTGGAGCCCTAGACCAATTTTGCCTCTAGCTGTGGACAACTTTACCCATATAGTCTAATGATGGGTGCCAATATTTTAATTTTTAATGTATGCTGTGGGCTGAAAAATTCAGAAATCATTCCATAAAATGTGACAAGTGATAGAGGCACCTAAACTGCTATGGAAGCCACAGAAGGTCAACCCATCTGTGATTTCTGATCACTTTAAAAATAAATAAAGCAAAATTTCTGTCTGAATTCAGCCATTGTTGTTGTTGTTTTTCAGTCACCCAGTCGTGTCTGATTCTGCCAGCCCATGGACTGCAGCACTCCAGGCCTCACCATCTCCTGAAGTTTGCCCAAGTTCATGTAATTGCATCAGTGATGCCATCCAGCCATCTCACCCTCTCAGCCATAGTGCAGCCATAAGTTGCTTCTTTGGAGTTACCTCATAGCCATAATACTTTGGGAATTTTTTTCAAAACCTTTGCCTACTTTTTTAATTAAAAAAATTGATGATTGAATATAACAGGGACTATAACAAAATAGTATTGCAGATATTTAATTGGATTTATCTGTGACTGGAGAGGAAGTTTCCTAAGACTCGGGGGGCAGGCTACCATACAGAAATTTTCTTAGACTCCTTAAGGATTATCAGCAGCTTTTTCTGCCCAAGGTGGTCTGCTGAATACTGTATGCTGTCCAGCAATTAGGTAAAGGCTGAGATCCTTCTGCTTGTTTCTATGTTTCCACTCTCTTCTCCAATTCACCTGGTCACATCATTCTCTAAAGGTCCAGAGAATGTGAATGCCCATACATGTTGGAGCAAGTGAGAGAGAGAGGAAGGAGATACATACTCAAGTTTCTTTCTTTCCCACCTCAAGCCCGAACTAGAGACCCAGTCAGCAATCTTTCCGACTCCATGAGAAGCAAGGGTAACCCAGGTGGTCACTGGTTGCCATCACACTTACTCTGTAAGGCCTCTCTGATTACTTGCTATGGGTGAGAATGGGGGGTCTCAGAGCTCTCACCAAATAAGGCACTGCCCCCAGCAGTCTCCTAACATTGATGCAACATCTGTGAAATGTAATTGGATAATTGGAAACATTACTGAGACGCAAAGACCTTGGAACACATGTTTCTGCCTCAAGGTTCCATAACAGGTCTGGGAAAGGTTATACGGTAATTCACTTACCTATAATATGTGTAAGAAAGTGAGCAAAGAACACACCTGCATTTTAAGGGTAATACACTAGGGTTCCCAGGGACTGTAAGCACTGAGGTAAGCAGCTTCCCTAAAACAGGCTCAAAATGCCACTTCTTCTCACCCTATCTTGGTTACAGGAGAAACAGTGTCCCTGTGGCCCCTTTAACACCCTCATGGGATATCTCCACTTCTGGGCTCCACCTTCTGTGAGAAGAAGAGGCCTAGTGTCACGTGGGTACACATATTGCTCAGAAAATAAACAAATCCCCAACTGCAGCTTTGGAGTCCTGATGTATCTGAGACATTGAAGCAGTCTCTCTTCTAGAGAAGTGAAAGTCCCTCAGCAGTGTCCGACTCTTTGCGACCCCACGAACTATACAGTCCATGGAATTCTCTAGGCAAGAATACTGGAGTGGGCAGCCACTCCTCTCT
The DNA here is from genome assembly GCF_001704415.2 of Capra hircus. Lineage (NCBI taxonomy): Eukaryota > Metazoa > Chordata > Mammalia > Artiodactyla > Bovidae > Capra > Capra hircus. The sequence continues at coordinate 67,040,013 of NC_030816.1, forward strand.
CCAGGGGATCTTCCCAACCCAGGGATAGAACCGAGGTCTCCCACATTGCAGGCAGATTCTTTACCAGCTGAGCTACCTGGGAAGAGCAGTCTTGTTTTCTCTTCTAGAGCTACTCTTAAATTCATCCAACTCTATAACTGCTGCAATCTTGTGTGTGTGTGTGTGTGTGTGTGTGTGTGTGTGTGTGTGTGTGTGTGTGAATATGGAGGGGGAGGCTCCCTTTATTTCTTTCCCTGTTCTCAGATCTAGTCTGTAGAGAATCCTCATACACTGAAGTTGGTGAGAAATAATTTAAACTTCAAGGAATATTATTTACCCCCTATTTTCATCTTAAAAGAACTTATTTATTCCAAGTGTTATTTAGTGAAGATTCTTTGTAGAAATCTTCTCTGTGCTTCCTGGGACTCCATACATCTTCTCTCAGAGAGTCTGTAGAGTAAACCTCTTTCTCCAGTGTCCTTAAGAGACTGTCTCTGCCTTCGGGGGACTGTAGAGGGCTCTATGGCCACTGTCCCCCATTTCACTGTCCCTGTTCAAGGGTCACCACAAGGCAGAGTGGTGAGAGAACAGTCGTACACACACACACACACACATACACACACACACACAAACACACACCCCTGCACAGGCACACCCATGCACACAGACGGGATGATTTAAGGCTAATGCAACCTTTGAGTATGTAATCCCACTTCTGAATTCAAAACATATGGTTAACTTCTGATTTTTAAAAAATAGCCAATTTGTATGCTTGCTGTGCACAAGAATGGTTTGACTTAACTTGACTTTTTCTGGCTGAAAACTTTTCTCGGTTGCTGCCATCAATGGAAAACAGATTAAGAGACAAATTTCAAATGAACGCTTGAAGCCCTTTCTTGAAAGTAAGAAAACAGAAGGGGACTGCTCTGCCGGGGCTGGTTTTTGCAAGGCTTGCTGTCATCAATGCTGGCCTTATTCTATTTCGTCCCCAGGATATATTTAACCAGTACTGAAAATGTGCTGGGCTGTGACAGTGTGATGGTGCCCACCCCATGAACATTTCAGGGTCACATCACTTACTGGAACACGATGATATCTTTTTGCACATAAATTACCTATGAGTCTTTAGATTAAATCCACCACCACCCTCCCTACCCAAATTCCACATCATTATTGAATTCCCATTTCATACACTTAACCTGAAATTTCCATTCAGTCAGTATCACTCACATTACCCACAGCTTCAAAAGACTAGAATCATTTTTACTGTAACTACTCTTTTTTTTTCAATACTAGGCCAAGGATAAATGTGGTTGCATTGATTTCTCACAAATGAACCTCAAACCCCTGGTTTAAAAGAAGAACAACACGGTTCACAATCATTTTCAATCTGAAGTAAGTGTAATTGGCTTTAAAAAGACATTGCCAACTCATTTGCAAAAAACTTTTGAGCTGGTTCTTGTTTGCAATAGCCTAGAAGAAGCTTGCCCATGAAATAACCTCTCCTTCTTCACTGGTTTCATCTATTTGCCCCTCCTGCTAGTTTCTCTAGGAAAGTGAGAGCCATTGTTCCCCCATGGGCTTTCCTTCTGAGACCCTTGCCAGGATGGGCCAGGATTCAAGTGGTCTAATCAGAACTCCAGATTCAGACAGTGATGTTCACTTGTAGGTTATGAGGGTGTTACTCATAGTGAATCTCGGTTCCCAAGAGCCTTTAGTTTAGAGAATGTGTCAAATATTGGCCAAATATAACTGGCATTGATCCACAAGAAGATTTCTTTGCCTTAATCTTACCCACAGTCCTTGTCTGCACTGGGCACTTTCTATTTGCCTCTCAGATCCACTTCCCAAACCTGCCCTTGGAGACCTGGGAGACTGAGCTCCTCGCATGCATGACAGGCTCTCTAGTCACCTGGCTTCTGCTTGGCTTCTGCCATGGGAGGCACTGCAGGAGCTCCGAATGAGGAAGGAGAGGACCATCAGGCCAAGTGCGTTTTCCTGGCCGCATCATGGCTGGGCCATCACTAGGGCTGTTTGAGTTTTTTCTTTTCTTTCCTGTTTTTTGTTTATTGAAGGCTGCAGCTTCTGTTTGCCAAATCTCATTTACAACTACTGCTACTAACTAAGCACACCACACTATCTCTGGAAAAAAGTCAAAGTGTCAATTGCTCAGTTGTGTCCAACTCTTTGTGACCCCATGCACTGTAGCCTGCCAGGTTCCTCTGTCCTTAATTCTCCAGGCAAGAATACTGGAGTGAGTAGCCATTCTCTTCTCCGGGGGATCTTCCTGACCCAGGGACTGGGTCTCCAGCATTGTAGGCAGATTCTTTATCTTCTGAGCTATCAGAGAAGCCCCTTGGTAGGGGGCTTCCCACCACTGTCTTTAGGTTTTGTTAACTTGTCTCTCTCTTTGTCCCTCAGAACTAGAGGTAGTATTATCATGCCAAAGGGCTATGTTAACGTTTTATTTTTCCTTAGTCCCACCAATGCCTTTATAAAACTCACTTTAGTAGCCTCTTTGAATGAGCTCTGATTTTGACAAGAACAAAAACTGATACGTTACCATAACCAAAAGCACGTTCCTTCACCTCTCCCATCTCAGAATATAGAAATGAAGACTATACTGCTCACTGAAAACTATGCTCATGAGTCCCTTACAGAACCTCATAGGAACCCAGGCATGTGTAAGGTAAGGAAAAGGTGAGGCTGACTCTATGCTATTTCATGGAACATACCCAAGGACTCCCAGGCTAGCTGCTACACTTCCTTTCAACACTATTGTCAAATTTTCTTTTAGCCTTGCCCACCGGAAATAAAGTTTATTTGTCTGTGTAAGCATTCTTCTAAGGAAATGAAAAGACCACTTGTTAATTTTTAAGAGGTGCATACATTGAATTTGAAGTTACCAGTTTGAACAAGTATAGCTGCTCTGAGTGATATAAACAGATGTATGGAGGGAAGATTAAACCCCTTAAGTTTCTGCTATGAAAGAGGATTGAGCCAAGACAGACCAGTTTAGATGCAGGTTGCTTCAATGTGATCTAGATATGGAAGCAAAGTGGAAGCAAGGGACTCAAAATTGATATTGATATTTCAGAATCAGATCATCTAGGTTTAGGTCCCACCCTTAATAGCTGTGCTATTTTGAGCAAAATCATTTTAGAGGGAGGAGATTGGAAGGTAGGTTTCTATAATACAGTGCTGCTGTCCAGTATTCTGCCAGAAACTGGCTTCCCTCCATTCAAACATATAAGAGCTTAATCATTAGGTTCCCTAATCATAGCTACTAAGACATAGGTTTTGATTCTTATAATTGAAAATATTTAAGTTAATCATTTAATTAAAATAATAACAAAACAAAATTTTATTTATTTTTCTAGATTCAGTTCAGTTCAGTTCATTTGCTCAGTCATGTCCAACTCTTTGCGACCCCATGGACTGGAGCACGCCAGGCTTCTCTGTCCATCACCAACTCCCGGAGCTGACTGAAACTCATGTCCATCAAGTTGGTGATGCCATCCAACCATCTCATCTTCTGTCGTCCCCTTCTCTTGCTGCCTTCAATCTTTCCCAACATCCGGGTCTTTTCCAATGAGTCAATTCTTTGCATCAGGTGGCCAAAGGATTGGAGTTTCAGCTTCAACATCAGTTCTTCCAATGAACATTCAGGACTGATTTTCTTTAGGATGGACTGGTTGGACCTCCTTGCAGTCCAAGGGACTCTCAAGAGTCTTCTCCAACACCACAGTTCAAAGGCATCAATTCTTCAGCGCTCAGCTTTCTTTATAGTCCAACTCTCATATCCATACACAACTATCGGAAAAATCATAGCTTTGACTAGATGGACATTTGTTGGCAAAGTAAGATCTCTGCTTTTTTAATATGTTTCCTAGGTTGATCATAGCTTTTCTTCCAAGGAGCAAGTGTCTTTTAATTCCATGGCTGCAGTCACCATCTACAGTGATCTTGGAGCCCAAGAAAATAAATTCTGTCGCTGTTTCTATTGTTTCTCTTTTTGCCATAAAGTGATGGGATCAAATGCCATGATCTTATTTTTTTGAATGTTGAGTTTTAAGCCAACTTTTTCACTCTCCTCTTTCACTTTCATCAAGAGGCTCTTCAGTTCCTCTTCACTTTTTGCCATAAGGGTGGTGTCATCAGCATATCTGAGATTATTGACATTTCTCCCGGCAATAGATTAAATTTTCTAATCAGCTAAATTTCTAAGTCCCTGAACTATTTCTTAAATGGACAGAGGTCACCTCTAAATTGCAAGTCCCAAACCCACTTGACCATAATGCCAAACATAAATTCATAAATTCAGTATTTCTTATTTTAAACATATCTGTGTATAGCAGAAACTAACACAATGTTGTAATTATACTTCAATAACAAAAACAGTAAATAAATTAAAAACAAACATATCTAAACCTCAATCTCCCCATTTGATATTTAATCTGGCATTTCCTCTTCACCAGATCAAATGTTTTCTAATCTTCAGATTTCTGGTGTTTGTGCTTCTTACACAAGTACCTTGACAGGGACTTGCACAAATATATTAAATCCTTCTTGCTACTCCTTTCCCTCACTGTTTTGAAAATACAGATCCCCAAACTTTTTACCTTTGGTTTCTTCAGCACTTCCACATCCCACTCTGGCAAAATTCTGAATGTTCCAATATTGTTTATGATAACCTATCTCAGGTCTTTTGTTTCTTCCATTAATGAAAGTAAAGTCTGGGGACCCTTGGGGGACTCTGGTGAACTGTCACTGCCTACTGGCCCTTTCCTAGGTATAACTTACAAACCTCACAGAAGCTTTCAGGACAGGAAGTCCCTTCTTTGACTCTCATTTAGTACCCACTGAATCAAGATTTGGAGATTGCATAGCAGAAAACTAGTACTGACTCACAGAGACAGCACTGGAAAAGCTGATTTTACTTGTATTTATTATTGAAAAACAAGCAAAGTAGATATACTGAGTTTAGCCAGTTGGTTTAATTCAGGTACATTTCATCATAAAAAATAAATGAATAAACATAAATGGATGTGTGACCAGCCCGTTCAAAAATAACTCTCGACATTTATTTCTCAAGTAAATAGAGTGTTTTCCACTTACTACATAAGAAAAATGTAGTGTGGACAGAGAAATGCTTCCACTTGCAGGAAAAGCATGTCACAAATCCAGAATGGTCATTCTATGGGCACACACTTACCTCCTGAGCACTTGCGACTTTGGCTTGGGTTTTCTGATATTGCTGCTAATTTAATGCAAATGAGACCAAATCCATTATCCACAATAAGCTAAATGTAACTTCCATCTGCTTTTAATGTAATTCCCTCTGCCTCTGGGGAACCCTCCTACACTGTTGGTGGGAGTGCAGACTAGTACAGCCACTATGGAGAGCAGTGTGGAGATTCCTTAAAAAACTGGAAATAGAACTGCCTTATGACCCAGCAATCCCACTGCTGGGCATACACACTGAGGAAACCAGAATTGAAAGAGACACATGTACCCCAATGTTCATCACAGCACTGTTTATAATAGTCAGGACATGGAAGCAGCCTAGATGTCCATCAGCAGATGAATGGATAAGAAAGCTGTGGTACATATACACAATGGAGTATTACTCAGCCATTAAAATGAATACATTTGAATCAGTTCTAATGAGGTGGATGAAACTGGAGCCTATTATACAGAGTGAAGTAAGCCAGAAAAACACCAATACAGTATACTAACGCATATATATGGAATTTAGAAAGATGGTAATGATAACCCTGCATGTGAGACAGCAAAAGAGACACAAATGTATAGAACAGTCTTTTGGACTCTGTGGGAGAGGGAGAGGGTGGGATAATTTGGGAGAATAGCATTGAAATATGTATAATATCATATATGAAATGAATCACCAGTCCAGGTTTGATGCGTGATACTAGATGCTCGGGGCTGGTGCACTGAGATGACCCAGAGGGATGATATGGGGAGGGAGGAGGGAGGGGGGTTCAGGATGGGGAACACGGGTACACCTGTGGCGGATTCATGTTGATGTATGGCAAAACCAATACAATATTGTAAAGTAATTAGCCTGCAATTAAAATAAATAAATTTGTATTAAAAAAATGGTGGAGGTTGAAGTGAAGCAATATTCACTTGTACTGATAGACACTTATTACCCTCGTTTTTTCCCAACTGATTCCAATCATATCTAACCTGTTTAATATTAACAAAGAGGACTTATAGAAAAAGAAAGTATTCTTTAATCTTTTACTAAAGAAAAAAAAAAAAAAAACCCTGGACAAGAACGTCATTGTCTTGTAAATCTGTAAATAAAATTACCTTCCAACTGTTTCCAAATTTCTGAATTCAGATTATTTAGACTCAGTTTTCATAACATTTTCAACAGTGCCTGAGCGTCAGAATCCAGTTCCTGGTGTCTGGTGGTTGAAGCCTCCGTGATCAGGACTCACCCCAGTGTCGCAAAAGAGTTGGACACGACTTGCTGACTAAACAACTACTTATTCAAACTTATTTTCCATCACTTCCAGCCATTCGTTTGTCAGCCAATGTTTTAAACACCCTCTCCTCACCCCTCTAAAACCATATCCCTGTGTCTTTGCCTGCATTTGATTGTTCTTCATCCCTACATGCCCTCCCTTTCTTCCTTCTCCTAATTCAATCCCTTCGGTCCTCAAAGGCCAGGCTTCATTGTCCATCCACACCTGCAGCATTCATTCTTCCCATACTTGCTTATACTCCTTGGTTTCTTATTGACAGCCTCACGTGATTTAACACTTAGCTTGCCAGCCTTATATTGTTCCGGAATTAATGTACATGTGCTAGCCTTGTCTCCTCAAGTAGACTATAATCGGGGACTGTGAGGAAGGTTATTTACATATATATATATATATATATATATATATATATGTGTGAGACTAAATCTGTTTTAACATACGTTTTGCATGAAATAACTCTGGCCTTTTCAAAAGATGCTAAGTGATTAAATCATTCACCTACTGTCAAACCTGAAGATCCAGTCAAAGACTGAGGTCATCCGGACGCTGGTCGGCACAGACAAAAGGTACTTCGACATGATCTCAGAATTTTGGAGCAGGGAGGCTGATCACATTTAAGAGCAAGAAATTCAGAGCAAGAGAGGCTGCTCTAGGAAGAGAAATCTTCACTTTAGCTGGCAGTTTGATCTACGAAGTTTTTTTCACATTCTTTCAGAAAGAGACAACTGACTGTTTGAACCCCAAGAAATAAGCAAAACAAAAGGATGGGAAGGTATTTGAACTCTAAGCATATTAATTTTTAATTTTCACTGGGATTTTCACAGAAGGTATGTATTTTTAAAAGATGATGTAACAGTCAGTGGGCAACCCACTCCAGCATTCTTGCCTGGAGAATTCCATGGACAGAGAAGCCTGGCGGGCTACAGTCTGTGGGGTCACAAAGAGTCGGACACGGCTAAGTGACTACCACACACAACACACAACAGTCAGTGACAGGAATAACATTAAGTCAAATTTAGAACATACTTTACAAACAGATAGCATGTAATAGGTCCAGTTTGAATTGTATGTGTGTGTTGGAATGAGGGATCTGGGGATGAAAACCCAGCACTGGAAAAAGAGAGGAGATGAAGGCAGGGAGGCAGAGAAGGTCCCAGAGAGTATAATGACAAGTGAAAGGAGACAGGCTGGGAAGCAGCTTGAGGAAGGTTTGACAGCACATACGAGTTACCTGATGCTGGGAAAGATTGACAGCAAGAGGAGAAGGGGAGGACAGAGGATGAGATGGTTGGATAGCATCGTCCACTCAATGGCATGAGTTTGAGCAAACTCCAGGAAATAGTGAAGGACAGAGAAGCTGGGCATGCTGCAGTTCACGGGGTCGCAAATAGTCAGGCACAACTCAACTGAACAATAACAACAACCAGGTACCTACTGAACGGCGTGGCATGAAGAAGCAAGACAGAATCTCAAGAATTTGGAAGGAGGAAGCAGGTGGTGAGTTCCAGGGAAATTTGGTTATAACAATCAAGGCAAGTGTCTGCTTACTCTTTTCTGAAACATGAAGTGGGGTTTAATGCAGTAATTGGAGAAATGATGGCCAATCACTGGATAAGAGTGCTTATGTTCAGACCAGGAGGAGCTGAAAGGATGCAGAGACAATTAGCCTGACCACTTATTCGGATTTGCCTTTAAGTATCATAATACATGAAATTAAAAGACGTTTGCTCCTTGGAAGGAAAGCTATGACCTACCTAGACAGCATATTAAAAAGCAGAGACATTACTTTGCCAGCAAGATCCACCTAGTCTAAAGTATGGTTTTTTCAGTAGTCATGCATGGATGTGAAAATTAGACTATAAAGAAAGCTGAACACCAAAGAACTGATGCTTTTGAACTGTGGTGTTGGAGAAGACTCTTGAGAGTCCCTTGGACTGCAAGGAGATCCAACCAGTTTATCCCAAAGGAAATCAGTCCTAAATATTCATTGGAAGGACTGATGCTGAAGTTGAAACTCCAATCCTTTGACCACCTGGTCTGAAGAACTGACTCATTAGAAAAGGCCCTGATGCTGGGAAAGATTGAAGGCGGGAGGAGAAGAGGACGACAGAAGATGAGATGGTTGGATGGCATCACCGACTCGATGGACATGAGTTTGAGTGAACTCCGGGAGTTGGTAATGGACAGGGAGGCCTGGCACGCTGCAGTCCATGGGGTCGCACAGAGTCGGACATGATGGTGATGACGATGATGGTCATAAAGCTTGTTGCATTTAAGGTAAACTAAATAAATTATTTTATGTCCATTTTAAGACTTTTTTTCTTACTATATGTCACCTTCGCTTGGTATTTCCTGGGGGCTCTTACTTATTTAATGCCAAAGCACTTGTCTTCCCTTTTGTGCCCTATTCTCCCTTTTAGGAGATAGCATCATTTACTCTGGAGATGGTAGGTGGGGAAAGGGCAATGTACAGAAGAAAACCTTGATGCCCTGGCAGCATTGGGTTCAGCTCTTCATGTTCTGGCACACTTATACGAGCTTTTAAAAAATGCTGTTTCTTTCTTTTTTTTTAATAAAAAGATAAACTTAATTTTTAAAATAGAGTTTTAAAAAATTAAAACCATTCAGTTAAGAAACATTCAGTTTTATTAATATTGATTCATTTCATACATAGTCGAAATAAAACCTTCTACAATTCATTGTGTGTTCTTTGATTAAAATAGGCTTTATAGGATTATAGGCTTTCAGAAATATTTTTTGTTTATATGACATAATGACAATTGTGATTGCTATGATTTACACAATGGAGGCTAATCGTTTAGTAAATGTGTGTGTGTTTGTGTGTTCAGTCACTTCAGCTGTGTCCGACTCTTTGAGACCCTATGTACTGTAGCCCCAGGCTCCTCTGCCCATAGGACTGTCCAGGCAAGAATACTGAAGTGGGTTGCCATGCCCTCCTCCAGGGGATCTTCCCTACCCAGGGATCGAACTCGTGTCTGCCTGTGTCTCGTGAGTTGCAGATTCTTTACCCACTGAGCTACTTGGGATGTGCATTAATTACAAGACTTTCTAAAATGATTTTCAAATATTTTTCTTGGGTATCTCAGAAGCTGTCTTTTTTTTTTCAGCCATGTCAAGTAATGTTTATGACTTTTCTCATGGATATTATAAAGATACATCAAGATTTTAGGGTATTGTCAGTTTTACCCTTAAAAATCAACTATCAAATGATAATTTTGAACAAACCTTGTCCTACTTTAAGGCAAAACAAAGCTGTTTCTGAAAGTAGCCCCTCTCCACTACCAGGCTGAGCACATAGTAGGTGTTCAGAAAACACTCAGAGGGGTCGCCTAGCTCCACACAAACGTGAAAAGATGTCTCATTTGCAAAGTTTACTTGCAGGAGCCCTGTTCACTGAATAAAAGATTTTTGCCTCAGTTGCGAGAATTTAAATGTTACTATTTTCTTTCAGAGGGTACAATACACATTTTACTTCACATTAGCATGCATTTCATTTCAGTTTAAATTCTGTGCTGCTGACCCTGGGATTTCACAGCCTTGTAATACTGTTGCAAACCAAGGGTCTTCTAGGAATAAGGGCCAGTCTGAAGCTTCAAGTAACATAAAACTTCTAGTGTCTCCTCCATCTGTGGCTAGCTACTTGGGGACACTTCATAGCCTTTCATGAATTCATCTCCCCACCAGCAGACAAAATGAATCTGCTAGTGCAGCTCTGAGCAGAGAATATGTTCCATCCCTGAAAATACATGTTTAAATATTTAATAAAAGCATAAATTTGAAACACTTCTAGCAGCTGTAGAGAGCACCACAGAATAGAAGGCAAAAGCAATCTTCATTTGAGGAGATTAAGAGAGTTGAAGCAATGCCTGTGGTATTATACAATGCTGTGGTAAACAAACACTCCAGGCAAAAAAGAAAGGAAAAACAAAAATACATGGAATGCCTGCTCCATCCATGTGAGGAAGGGAACACAGTACAGAATATTCTGGAGGTCCATGTCTGAAGTAAAATCCAAGCTATGACAGTGTCAAACACTCTCTATAGCCTCGCTTGTAAATCCCTGGCCCTCGGGGAAGGCAGATGGCTCAGTGTGTAATACTTACATAACCACAACCTGAGCTGAGTTCAACCTGCCAGGAGCCAAGGAACAAGGATGCCTCTGAGAAAAGATAAATTGTGCTCTCCTTAAACCCACTGGAACTGCTCTCCCTGGCAAGCCAGGATACAGCAGGGGGCATCAGAATCTTCCAGCTCACAGGCAACCAGCTGTACAAGCTTGGCAGCATAGCCAGTCACCACAGCCAGGTGGCTATGTGTCATTAACTCAAGCCTCCAAGCCCCAGGGTGGCGCTCAGGTTCCCCAGGCTGTTCCTGGGTGTGGCAGGAGCTGCCTTCTGAAGGTTTAGAGAAGCGGGTATTCCAGTGCCTTGGGGTGGGGAATATTAGTCAGCCATCCCGAGCACAGACGGTACCAGCCTTGCACATTCCCAGTTTATAAATAAATGATCCAGGGGTGACACAGAGGGTCATTCCTGCACAGGCTAAAGGCAGCCCTGGCATTTCTGACTCCAAGAAATTTGGAATGAAATAACAGACCATTGAGAGAACCGTGGATCCTCTAAGCCAGGCAAAATCGGGGAAAATCAAGAACTGTTTAGAGGGTTAACCTCATTGCCACTCAACAGAGCAAGCACCTCCCAGATAAGTCATTAACTCTGCTGGGATTCATTTGGATCAGCTCGTTTCATGTGAATGTAAGCCTGAGATCTCATCCAGTGAGAAAATCTGTGTTGTGATTGGAGTTAAAGAGGTTATTTTTTAAAGTACAGCATTTTAGGAAATAGGACAGATCTAGGAGGAGGCAAAATAATGTTCTACAATAAATGAAAGGCCCTTAAATATTCTTTGTTCCAAAACACTGCCAAGGGCCAACCCAGAACAGAGAGAAAGTCTTTCCTTTCATTTCTGTACTGTGAGACTGCTGTTCCTCCTGGCCAGATTTCCATCTTGTTACATGAGTGTGATGTTTTGGTGACTTTCTCCATTACACTGAATTTTTATAGCCCACCACACATCAAAACGTTTCTCCAAGAAACCCTTTCCAAATTTCTCACAATTGACTTAATAAAATGAACTTGGGGAAAGCCCCAGTGTTCATAAATTGAGGGCAACCTGTCTATAACATACCAGCGTATCATCTGGTGGCTCAGCTGGTAAAGAATCCACCTGCAATGCAGGAGACCTGGGTTCAATCCCTGGGTTGGCAAGATCCCCTGGAGAAGGGAAAGGCCACCCACTCTAGTATTCTGGCCTGGAGAATTCCATGGACTGTATAGTCGCAAACAGCTGGACACTACTGAGCGACATTCACTCACCCACTCACTTATCATCTGCAGTGAATAAAATTCATAGAATAGGGGATAAATATTCCCCAAATTTCCTGTTTCACATCCTCTATCATTTGACAGCTTATTGAGTACTTACAAGAGGTTGTGGATTCAGAAATGCAGGACACAGGGCCCCAGCTCTTAAGGATTCTGTACTCTGAAGAAGCAGTTACCATTTGATATATGCTGGGATGTTATAGAAGAGGATACAGATGCTTTCCTGAGAAAGGGTCTCACACACAGCCAAGAAGCTTTAGGAGGAAGTGACTCCAGACTCATATCTTGAACGACAAGTACATTCAGTTTCCTCTGAGGATCATCCTCACATCATATACTTTCTTAGAAGGTGTGACCTGAATCTATTATTTGGTGACTATCAGGTTTCCCAACTGGCAACTAATGGTAAAGAACCTGTCTGCCAATACAGGAGACATAAGAGACACGGGTTCACTCCCTGGGTCAGTAAGATCCTCTGGAGGAGGACATGGCATGGGTCCAGTATTCTTGCCTGGAGATCCCCTGGACAGAGGAGCCTGGTGGGCTATAGTTCATTGAGTCACGAAGAGTTGAACATGACTGAAGCAACTTAGCACACAAAGCAACTATCAACTGCTGCTATAATCTGAAAATCCCTTGGGCAATAGCATCTAGCTATCTTGCATGTTCCCTGGCAACACCATCTGGTTTCCCTCCCATGCTACCATGTCCAGTGGGGCATTTGATTTACTTTTTGGACTTGCCTGGGATTTATCTCATTAAGTGAGTGAGTGAGTAAGTGAAGTCGCTCAGTCGTGTCCGACTCTTTGTGACCCCATGGACTGTAGCCTACCAAGTTCCTCACTCCATGGGATTCTCCAGGCAAGAGTACTGGAGTGGGTTGCCATTTATCTCATTAAAGGTAACCAAATAGAATTATTCCTACCAAATTCCTGAATATTCTGAAAACAGTGGGTCCATGCTTTAGAAATATTTGGTAGTAATGAAACCTTGACATCTTTTGTAACAGACTCTTCTCTCTCCAGTCTTTATGAGCCTTTAGGGTCAACTGAACTGCTAGAATTCACAGAGGAACAATCACTGGAATTTAGCATTTATTGGATATTGAAATGCATTTGTTAATTTAGCAGATATCTCAAATATTATATAGACATAGAATTTTGTCAGTTGGTACCACGTAGTTCATTAATATCAGTGAGGTAGATTAGCACCTTTCTACTGGCAGGTAGTAGTGCAGTGCTGGGTCATGGTTGGGCTTTCCTGATGGCTCAGCAGGTAAAGAATCCACCTGTAAGGCAGGAGACACAGGAGTCGTGGGTTTGATCCCTAGGTCAGGAAGATCTCTTGGAGGAAAAAATGGCAACCCGCTCCAGTATTCTTGCCATGAATGGGCTGCTGCTGACATATCACCTTCTTTGACCTTTTGGCAGCCTCATGGGACCTAGAATTGCCCAAGTTCTTGGACCAGTGGCCTGGGGCCAAGAGCATCTTTTCGCACTTATCTGAATGCCATAAAACATTATCATTGTCTGATTTTGCATGATTGGAGAAAGACTTGGAAGCCTCAATTTGTACTCTAAGCTTGCTAACTAATAAACTTGACTTCCCATTGTGCTGGATCTGGGGCACAATGCCGGCTGATGCTGGTGTCCATGCCCCACAGTAACTCTCAGGAACAATCACGTGAACATTGTGGTCATTCATTCCAACCAGGCGCAAACAGTGCTCACAAACTGTGTTTAGTGATGATGACAGTAACAACAAGCAGGTGATTGTTTTGGTGATGATGGAAAAGTCTGGACTCCACCCGCCTCACTCACTCACTCATCTGAGGCCGAGGATTAGAGAATCAGCTGCAGTTCACTCCGTTCTCTTCCATCTGCCTCAACACTACCCCCGCTTCAACTCGCTCCTTTTCTCACAGAAGCAACTGGAAAAAAAAATCCCTGCCATCAGTAGACAACTTTGATTTGCTCTGACTCATGAGTAACTAAAGACTTGGAAAAATATGCAATGACGTATAAAAGGTGAGTGTCCATATAAACCTGAGGCCAATGGATTATCAAAGCTAAGGCTTAATCATCCAATGGACCCATCGTCAAAATACTCCCAGAGATGATAATAAATAAGGGAAAGAAGTGTAGACTTGTGATACTGGTTGGTGATGCTGGCTCTGTGGCTTTGGGACACTTGTGACAGAAAATAGCAGATGCCCTGAGCAGTGGAAACTGAAAGACCATGCAGCTGGCCTGTTACCTTTGTTACCCCTTCTCTACACTGGAACTCTGGACAACAGGCGTCTATTTGCTGATGAGCCTAGACATGTGAGGACAAACGGAGGGTGGGCACACAGAAGCCATCCATCTTAGCCTTTTTAAGTCAACCTTACCTACATGCATCCTTCGTTTTAGACTGAGGATGTGCACCCAGCCAATAGCTCAGAACTGGTCGTTCTCTTCCTCAGCTGTGCCTCTGAAACAAAAAGTCACTGACTCAGGACAAAGGGGTCAGTCACCACAGTAAACCTACAGTCTGGAAGACTGGCTCAGCAGCCTGGTGGCATATTGCCTGGAGACAGATGCTGTAATAACAAGTGGCTGAACCTATGCTTTGGGAAAGATAGAGAAGCATATATTACATAGCCCTAGATTGATGGGGAGGATATATTTGTAGATTCTTGAAAGGCAACAGCATATAGGGATTTTCCTGGTGTCAAAGCTTAGAAGGCCCAAGTTGGGTGATGACAGTTGACTCTTAAAAACAATTTCTCAGGAAGGGCTCATGAATATTTTTTCTGTGTGTACACTGGTGTACATTTTGCAACAGGGTGGAAAGAAAATTACTATGTTGGATGAGAGAAGTAGTAGGCACAGGAGACAAATCAAAGGATTAAGAGTAATGATTTGCTTCACACTTATCCTGTTGGGAATACATATAGAGAATATACACATATGTAGAATACACATATATATATTTAAAGTACATGCATATATAATGTAAATAGTATATATATTCTATAATATTCTAAATATTATACTGTTTACATTATATATGCCTATACTTTAAATATATATTATATATAATTTACATACACACATATCCTATATGCATATATACATAGCTGTGTGGAGGTATGTATATGGGTGTGTGTATTATAGTATCTTTATCTGTGGTGGTGATTCATTCACCCCTAAAATATGAAAAGGAATTTCTTTTCCTTCTGAAAAAAGAGATCTATAAACTTACAAGAAAAAAATGCAAAAATAAAAATATGAAATTCAATTGCACCAATACTTCAAAGAAATGGTAAAATAGAAATTTACTAAAACTGGAGGAAAATCATATTAGTCAATTACAAATGTTAGTTGTTACCTGACTTCTGAAAGACAAGAATTAATCTCAAATTAATTTTCATAGACTACTAGACAATTAGGTACACAATTTGCCCAGATCTCATTTATGTATGATGCTCTTGAAAACAAGCAGAAAATTAAGTTACATCAACTACAGCCAAAAGTAAAAAATCTTGACAGTTCTAAATTTTTCTCACCCAATTTATACTACCTATAGGGAATTAGAGTCAGGTATAAACAGAGCATAGTTTGGGAATCAGATAGAATAGACAGAAATTATAGTTTCATCATTTACGAGCTGGATATGTTAAGCATTTAAGGTTCAACTGATCTAAATAAGCCACAGACTATTATCTCACAGAGCTATTGTGAGGAGCAGATAACACATTACATTTCCTTATGTGTATATAAGTGTATATATGTGTACACACACACATATATATATTAGATGCATTTCCAATTACAATAACATATAATAGAGTTTTAGTACTTGCTTCAGTCCTATATGTCACCTTATCTCATTTTATAGATGAATAACTGAGGCTCTGAAAGTTCATAATTGAAGGTTAAGTCACTATAATCACAATGTTTTTTTTCTTCTTCTACATATCAAGCTCCACTGACTCTTGGTTGCAGAGAAAGTCCAGTTCTATGGCAGCATTTGTTCCAACAGTTACAGAAGGCATCTGCAGTCAGGCTGGAGTATTTTCATTGTTCAGTTGCTAAGCCATGTTCGACCCTTTGATACTCCATGGACTGTAGCATAACAGGCTCCTCTATCCACTATCTCTTGGAGTTTGCTCAAATTCATGTTCACTGAGTCAGTGATGCTATCTAACCATCTCATCCTCTGCTGCCTGCTTCTCCTATTGCCCTCAATCTTTCCCAGAATCAGGGTCTTATCCAATGAGTCAACACTTCACATCAGGTGGCCAAAGTATTGGAGCTTCAGCTTCAGCATCTGTCCTTCCAATGAATATTCAGGACTGGTTTCCCTTTGGATTGACTGGTTTGATCTTCTTGCAGTCTAAGGGACCCTCAAGAGTCTTCTCCAGCATCACAGTTTGAAATCATCAATTCTTAGGCACTCAGCCTTCTTTATGATCCAACTCTCATATCCCTACATAACTACTGGATAAACCATAGCTTTGACTAGACAGACCTTTGTCTGCAAAATGATATCTCTGCTTTCTAATACATGGTCTAGGTTTGTCATAGCTTTTCTTCTAAGGAACAAGCGTCTTTTAATTTCATGGCTGTAGTCACTGTCCACAGTTATTTCGGAGCACTAGAAAATAAAGTTTATCACTGCTTTCACTTTTCTCCCTTCTATTTGCCATGAAGTGATGGGACCAGATGCCATGATCTTAGCTGTGGGTATAAAGAGCCCTCCCTAGGCTCTGCTCAGAGTAAGTGTTCCATTGGCATCCATCCAAAGAAATTTATTAAGCACTTCCTCTATCTTAAACAATGAAACTTCTACTGAAGATACTTAGATAACCCAGTAGCTTGAGGCTTAAATCTTTAATTTTCTCATATCTACTGCTGTCCTCCTCCCAGACTTTGCTGATAATGTCCCTCATAGCTCAATCAGTAAAGAATCTACCTGCAATGCAGGAGACCAGGGTTCGATCCTTGGGTCAGGAGGATCCCCTGGAGAAGGAAATGGGAATGCACTCCAGTAGTCTTGCCTGGAGAATCCTATGGACAGAGGAGACTGGCAGGCTATAGTCCATGGGGTCGCAAGAGTCCAACATGAACTCTAAACTACCATGATGTTCCCTGGAGCCTCTACAGATGCTTTAGATATGCTTTAATAACCCTGGGTTATTTCAGATGCATTTTGAGACTACAAGTCAGACTCCTGAAAGAGATTACCCTCTTCTACAGTCACATAAGTTCTGAGAGAAAGCCGTCTGGATAATGGGCTTCATGAAAGTGGTCACCTCAACATGCAAGTGTCTCTCCTTCTTATAGGTGTAGTATCGGGTGCATGGAGAACAAAGAAGATGAATAGATCTCAAACAGCAGTGCAGCACTGCAGAACACCTTGACTGTCAAGCTAAAACCCCAACAAAGTAACAGAGAATCTCAGTCAGCAACTAACAAGTTGCTCTCATAGCAGAAAACATCAACAAAAGTATCATGCAAGGCATCATTCTTCAGAGTGAGAGTTATCATCAGTAAGGGGGCACTCTGACACTCCTTGAAAGTCCAAGATGCTCCGAGTGCCATGGAGCAATGAGGTTGTCAGGGTTAAAGTGATTAGAGAATTTACAGTGACCCCAAGCTACCTTGGGAAGCATTTTCCAGCTTGAAGGCATTTTGGCCAAGTGAAATAGCCTCCAATACCTCTTTTCTCTCTCTGTGAAAGTTGTTCCAGTTACCTAAGGCTCCTGGATTTCTTATGGTTCCCACAAACCACACTCCTTCAAAGAGGCCCTCTTCTGTCCTGCGGCTGATGGAAATGACTTCCCAAGGTGGCTATTCAATCTTGGTCAAGCCCATCAGGTTTTGTGGGATGAATATGTGTCCAGTTGCCCAACATGCTCTCCAGCCCAGAATTGAGTGCTGCCAGTATGAAGATCATCAGCGATAAGGAGAACCATCATAGTCGACTCAAAACATTCGGTGAGCAGAGCTCTTTAACTGTAGGCTGAGAAGCATTCCTTACCAGTTATCTCATCATCATTCTTACTTCATGAACACTTCAAGTATTGACCACTTTGTTCCAAATTCTATTCCTGAAAGCTCTCTGACATGGTACATAATTTCTTCCATTTGTTGGGTTACTGTGTATCACATAAACCCACATATGCAACTGTGGGAAATGAACAGGAAAATGATGTCACAAAGTGAAGGAAGTAAGGCTGTAGCAAACCACACGTCAATACAGAAGCATCAACAAACCATTTATGACCAATCATTACTTTTTGTCTCCAGGTGGAACACATAAGATGTGGACTAGACAGAGAAGTCTTTTCCTGTCCGTGAATCAACTTACTTTGATCGACACTACTTTGGGGAGAGAAAAAAATATATATTTTATTATTTTTTTTTCATTTTTTTTTAAGATTTAAAATGTTTTATTTTTATTTTTTTTAAATTTTAAAATCTTTAATTCTTACATGCGTTCCCAAACATGAACCCCCCTCCCACCTCCCTCCCCATAACATCTCTCTGGGTCAAAAAATGAACCACCACCTCTTTTTCTATTTAATTTTATCCAGGTATTTTTTCTGTGACTCTTTATAGACTCAGAAGTGATGTTTACCCTGAGACTATGAAGTTGCTGATACAGATGACACAGGGAGTCCTCTCAAATACCCGAGGACCGTTTGGAAAAGTCTCTGATGTCGGGAATGTGGACTGTGCTGATTCCGCATTCAGTCATCTGTAGCTGATGAAGGAAGGAGGTGTGCAGTGAGATACACACAGCAGTGGCTCCCTATTACCCACATGCACAAACACACATTCCTGCCCATCACCAGACCTTGAGTCAGGAAACCCCCAGGGTCTTCTGAACAGCTTCACACCCAGAACACCTACTAAAAAGGATCTCTGGGGACAAACAAACCAACAGAGCAACACTTTCCTATAAACAAACCTGTATCTTTCTCACAATATGACTGTAGTGGCCCTGAAATTTCTGGTAGATGCAACCATCGCAAATTTTTTTTTTTTAAATGCTGTTGTATTTGGTGACAGGACGCATAACATGTCAACAAAGAAAGAACTGCTTGGTCTCTGTACTTTGTTGTTGTTCAATCATTAAGTCGTGTCCAACTCTGTGACCCCATGGACTGCAGCACGCCAGGCTTCCCTGTCCTCCACTATCTCCCAGAGTTTGCTCAAACTCATGTCCATTGAGTCAGTGAAGCCATTCAACCATCTCATCCTCTGTCGCCCCTTCTCTTCCTGGCCTCAATCTTTCCCAGCAGGAGGATCTTCTCCAATGAGTTGACTCTTCAAATCAAGTGGCCAAAGTTTTGGTCTCTGTAACAGTTGCATCCGTTTATACTCCCACCAACAGTGCATAAGGGTTCCCTTTTCTCCACACCCTCTCCCAGCATTTATTGTGTAGATTTTTTGATGATGGCTATTCTGACTGATGTGAGCTGATAGCTCATTGTAGTTTTCATTTGAGTTTCTCTAATAATTAGTGATGTTGAGCATCTTTTCATGTGTTTACAGTCACTTGTATGTCTTCTTTGGAGAAATGTCTTTTTCGAAGAGTTGGGAAGTTGGGATTGACACATATATCACTATTGATACTATTTATAAATCCCATGGATGGAGGAGCCTGGTGGGCTGCAGTCCATGCGGTCGCTGAGAGTTGGACACGACTCAGTGACTTCACTTTCACTTTCCACTTTCATGCATTGGAGAAGGAAATGGCAACCCGCTCCAGTGTTCTTGCCTGGAGAATCCCAGGGACAGCAGAGCCTGGTGAGCTGCCATCTATGGGATCGGACACGACTGAAGTGACTTAGCAGAGGCAGCATACAATAGATAATGAATGAGAAAGAGAGAGAGAGAAAAAAAAGGAACTGCTTGGTCTCTAATCTACGATTTGAGTCACAAGTAATTATGGAGCCATAACCCCAGAAGACTGGAGAACAACCTGAAGGGTGAGTCCAGTATGGAGGAATGGAGCAGAGCGGCCTGAAGCAGCACAAATGTATCAGGAAACTAGCTTCTTTGGGGCTTTCATCGATCTTTGCCAGACGTAGAGGCTGTTGCCTCAACTGCAGGTCCCTCTGGCTATCTTACCTAATCCAGATAAGGCTATCAGATACTCAGGGGTCTTGCTAAGATTTTCCATCTATCCTCTCCATCTTCTTTCCTTTGATAACTAACTGCTTACTCTGATCTGAGAACAAAATCTTGGTGAAAATATGCTCCCAAAGTTCATAGCTTTATCTCCAACCTCTCATCCCCAAACTAGCTAAGGATCCCAAGGCTTTCTAGATTTATCCACTCTCTCAAAAGTCAGAACAACAAATGCAAAAAAAAAAAAAAAAAAAAGGTCTAAAATTGTCTTCCAAACAGAAAAGTCTTGATTCTTGTCAAGGCCTTGAGAGAAAGATGGGGCTTGATTTAAAACGTGCATAAAATGGTATGCCTTAGGGGCAGCCTCGTTGCTGAATTACAGGGTGTGGCTTTGCCCAACAATAATGGAATTCTCAAAAGTTTGCAGCCAAATAGAACTGAGTTAAAATCCTTGTTCTTTTCTTAAAGTTAGACTACCTTGGGTAAGGCACAATTGTGAGCTTTGGTTTCCTTATTCACAAAATGAGAATAAGGAGATCTATCCTCTTGAATTGTCATATGAATTAAATAACAACTGGTAAGCACCCACTGGAGAAGGCAATGGCACCCCACTCCAGTACTCTTGCCTGGAAAATCCCATGGACAGAGGAGCCTGGTAGGCTGCAGTCCATGGGGTCGCCAAGAATCGGACACGACTGAGCGACTTCACTTTCACTTTTCACTTTCATACATTGGAGAAGGAAATGGCAGCCCACTCCAGTGTTCTTGCTTGGAGAATCCCAGGGACGGGGGAGCCTGGTGGGCTGCTGTCTATGGGGTCACACAGAGTCGGACACGACTGAAGTGACTTAGCAGCAGTAGCAAGCACCCACTTGTATGACATCTTTCCTGATAGTGATGGAAATCCTAAATTGGTTCTCTCTCTCTTTCTCTCAATTTCTCTCTATTTCCAGCTTTTAATCTATTTTTTTCTCTCTTCCTCCTATCTGCTGTTTATCATTCTCATTGCTATGTGAATAAATGTATGCATTAGAAAATGAGAAAGCTTCGGAAACAAAGCATTTCCCTAGAATACTCCAGAAAGCAATCAATTCTTAAATTAGGAAAAAAAAAAAAAAAAAAAAGGATGACTCCAAGGTAAGGTGACTGCTGTTTTTAATAATCTCAACAGTATTTAAGCATTCAGAACTAGCTTTTGCCTGAATCTTCCTGGAAAACATGCCCTGCTAGGAGATGGGTCCTAGGTGCTCTAGGATGGACACAGAAAGTTCTCTCCAGTGTTCATAGAGGACTATTGTGGATTACAACCCTGTTTGACCAATGGTTATGATGGTATCCGTACCTTTCTTTCTGCTGCTGCTGCTGCTAAGTCGCTTCAGTCATGTCCGACTCTGTGTGACCCCATAGACGGCAGCCCACCAGGCTCCCCCGTCCCTGGGATTCTCCAGGCAGGAACACTGGAGTGGGTTGCCATTTCCTTCTCCAATGTATGAGAGTGAAAAGTGAAAGTGAAGTGGCTCAGTCATGTCTGACCCTTAGCACGACCCCATGGACTGCAGCCTACCAGGCTCCTCCATCCGTGGGAGCTTCCAGGCAAGAGTACTGGAATGGGTTGCCATTTCCTTCTCTGACCTTTCTTTCTACCTTGCATTAATTCCTGTGGTGGATTTATACTGTCAATTTAGCTCATCTAGCACTATGTTTTCTAGAATTTCCATCACTGTAATTCTGGATTAGTATCAGCCATGTGAGACATTTTGCATGAGCTCTGACAGAAATGAAGCAACATCAATGATTTTTTTTTTTCCTTAAAAGGTTGATGCAGACCATGAAGCACTGCTAATTTCAGACATGTTGTCACTTATCTGTTGGGTCAGCTGCTTAGCATCAGGCAGCAGCCAGACCCACAGTCTCTTTGCTTTGCCATCTCACCTTGTCCAGCTTCTCTGATTCCTGGGACAAGGGCATGGTTAACTCCCTGACAAAGGGTTCCAGCTGCTCCTTCAGGTCACCTCATCATCAAGATTGGTGTCCTAGAGGTAGTGAGAGACCAGTAAGTTCCAGGGCATCTTTGGGGCCTCCCAAGCATTTTCACCCACTCTCATTTGTCCTTGCTATCTCTTCTCCATAGGATCACCTTTCTCCAGTTTCCAACAGCATGTGCTTCATTTCCTTCTGAGATCTCACCCAGAATTGTGTTTAATGGTCATAGTTCTACCAACAGTCCCATCAAGGCAAGCTTGAGGTTGTCCAGCACACACCTCAAGAAAACTCTGACAGCCTCCACTTTTTACTCTGGTGCAATGCCACTTCCACATTTTCAGTCATTTGTCCCACTTCTGGGTACAAAAATCTGTATTAGTCTGCTCAGGCTTCCATAACAAAATATCACAGATTAAGTGTTATTTTTTTTAGTATTACTTATTGGAGTCTTGTTTCTTTATAATGTTGTGCTAGCTCCTGTTGTACAGCAAAGTGAGTCAGCTATATACAAACATATATCGCTTCTTTTTGGTTTTCCTTCCAATTTGGGTCACCACAAAGCATTGAGTAGAGTTTACTAAGTTATATAGTAGGTTTTCATTAGTCACTTATATTGCACATAGTAGTATATATGTATTTCATTTCCAATCTCTTAATTCATCCCATCTCTCTTTCACACAACAGATTGGGGTACTTTAAACAACTGAAATTTATTTTTTCATAGTTCTGGAGGGTAGAAGTCCAAAATCATGACCTCATTTCACCTTGTGTACTAAGTCATTTAGTCACCACTCTTTGTGACCTTGTGGACTGTAGCCTGACAGGCTCCTCTGTCCAAGGGATTCTCCAGGCAAGAATATTGGAGTGGGTTGCCATGACCTCCTCCAGGTATTCTTCCCCACCCAGGGATCAAACCCACATCTCTTGCATCTCCTACATTGGCAGGTGGGTTCTTTACCACTTGCGCCACCTGGGACCCCTTCATTTCACCTTAATTACTTCCTTAGAGCCCTGTCTCCAGATATACTCACATTGTGTGTAAAGAATTCAGGGGGAGAGGAGACAAATGGAAAGGGACAATTCCTATCGACATGATCTGAACATCTGTATCTAGTCTTATTTTAGACCACACCCAATATTGCAAGATTCATAAACAAAAGCTCTCACTTTTGCTTTAATTAATGTGATTGGGTTTCTGTCCATTCTAACCAAAAAAGTTCTGATGCATGTGTATTATTTTCAAAATGTCTCTTCTTAACTGCAAATATATCCCTTAAGATAACTAACAGAAGTCCATTGCCACCAAGAGTTTGTCACAGTAGTTGCCTAACTGGGTTCTATGGGGTTATCTCCAGTTGGAGGCCACTTGCCCCAGCGGCAAGTCTTGTCCTCTTCAAGATAAGCAATTCTATTTGTTTTGTGTACTGGACTTATGCCTGAAATTGTATTTGAAGAAAGGATCTCATTGTTAGAAGTATTTAAGCATTATTGGCTTTTCAGATTTAATTGAAGGGAGTGGAACAAGGAGACAATGGGATGCAAAGCAGTCTGTTTTCCAAGGGACAATCTGCAAACTTTCTGTCTAGAAGAGACAAGGGAGTACCAGCAGTGACAGCCAGAGGGCAGTCTAGAGACACAGGAGGCCTGGGCCCCAGTTACCAAAAAGGTAGGCTGGAGAGCATGGAGTAAAGGGCTGGCTCAAATTGCCTGCTTCAGTACTTTTTTTTTTTCTCAATATTATTATTATTTATTAGTCCTCCTCCCCATGGTGATTGTCTGAATTCATCTACAGTGAGAACAGATATCAGCATTTTCCATTTCTTTTGCTATTAGTCATTATGCTTCTTGGCTTGCATTGGCCAACTGTCAATTTTTGTGCATTTTTGCTTGTTTCTTTGTTTTCTGTTTTGCTAAAATGATCCTTCTGACAGAAGGGCAAGCACCTCTGTACTTGTTTGTTGCTCTTTCAAATTTTTTGCCAAGTTTCATGCGTTTGCCTAAGCCCGTTTGCCACCATGACCCATCCTAGATAATTAAGGACTCCGACCTCTTCTAATAATGAGGACCCCAAAATTGATCTCTCAGCTGTTCTAGCCTAAGATCCAAATAGTCACACTGAAGCCAAGGTTTTTCGACTTCCTATAAATCCAGGCAAATTTTCCCTGGATGTTCTTCATAGTCTTGGAAACGTGAATTCAGCTGGAATGGCTTCCAGATAAGTGAATAAAAGTCTGTCACGGGCACACTAATCTCCCAGTCACCTGGCTCTCTTTGTGCCACAGGGTCTTCTAGCAGAGCAGACATTCTTGGTCTAACTACTGACAGAAGTATCATACGCTCACTGTCTCTTTCCCTTGGCTCCCCAAATCTCCATTAGTCATTTCCTCATTGAGACCATTTGCTAAAATTCTCCATAGCTTCACAGTTGCATCTATTCTCGCTGCTTAATAGGCTATCTTATGATCTGGTTTTCTTTTCAAAAGCTCTTTATGTTCCCTTTTCTCAAAATCATTTCCACTTTGCCAAGTGATACTATTTTGAATAACAGTAAGAGCATTCTAGAAGTAAATTATGATTCTAAAACTGCCTTCATCAAAATAGGAACAAAAAAAAAACTTTTAATGGGCCTAATTCAAAGGACCTGAACCAAGGAAGAAAGGCAGAGATCAACTGAACTTCTAGAACTGCATTTCTCAAAGAGGACTACCTGCTTTAGAATCACTTGGACGACTGGTTAGAAATGCAAAGGTCCAGGCCCCATGTATAACTTTTAAAATCAAAATCTCTGGGAGTAGGGCCTAGACGTCTGCATTTTGAACACCCTCCCCAGCGGCAGTGATACAGCTGACATTGAGAACCTCTGCCCTAAAAGCTGGTTGCATGCCCACTGAACCTTCCTGATGTGGCCTTTCTCTTACCTGAAGAGATCTCTTCACCTTGGAGGACAAAAATAAGACTTTGGAGCTTGTTAGTCTCTTCCATGATCTCAGACCATGCCTGAACTATTCAGAAATCCTATTTCAAAGGCCCCAAAGAAAACCAAGCAAGAGAGTATTATGATCAGTTCAGTTCAGTGGCTCAGTCGTGTCTGACTCTTTGCGACCCCAGTGACTGCAGCACGCTAGGCTTCCCTGTCCATCACCACCTTCCAGAGCTTACTTACACTTATGTCTGTCAAGTCGGCGATGCCATACAACCATCTCATCCTCTGTTTTCCCTTTCTCCTCCTGCCTTCAATCTTTCCCAGCATCAGGATCTTTTCCAGTGAGCCAGTTAGTTCTTCACATCAGGTGGCCAAAGTATTGGCATCAGCATCAGTCCTTCCAATGAACATTCAGGACTGATTTCCTTTACATTTCACTGGTTTGAACTCCTTACAGTCCAAGGGGCTGTCAAGAGTCTTCTCCAACACCACAGTTCAAAAGCATCAGTTCTTCGGTGCTCTGGTTTCTTTATGGTCCAACTCTCACATCCATACATGACTACTGGAAAAACCATAGCTTTGATTAGACAGACCTTTGTTAGCAAAGTAATGTCTCTGCTTTTTAATATGCTGTCTAGGTTGGCCATAGCTTTTCTTCCAAGGAGCATGAGCCTTTTAATTTCATGGCTGCAGTCACTGTCCTCAGTGATTTTGGAGCCCAAGAAAATAAAGTCTGACACTGCTTCCATTGTTTCTCCATCTAGTTGCCATGAAGTGAAGGGACCAGATGCCATGATCTTCGTTTTCTGAATGTTAAGTTTTAAGCCAACTTTTTCACTCTCCTCTTTCACTTTCATCAAGAGGCTCTTTAGTTCCTCTTCACTTTCTGCCATAAGTGTGGTGTCATCTGCATATCTGAAGTTATTGATATTTCTCCTGGAAATCCTGATTCCAGCTTGTGCCTCATCTAGCCTGGCATATCTCATGACCTGCTCTGTATATAAGTTAAATAAGCAGGGTGACAATATACAGCCTTGACGTACTCTTTTCCCTATTTGGAACCAGTCCGTTGTTCCACGTCTGGTTCTAACTGTTCAGGCTGGATGTAGAAAAGGCAGAAGAATCAGAGATCAAATTGCCGGCATCCATAGGATCATAGAAAAAGCAAGAGTGTTATGATGCATGAGATTAAATCCATTTCTACTATTGAGAAGAACATCCTCTCCTAATCACAGACACTTGTATCAGGTAAGAATACTGTGTAGGTGGCCAAGCAGATTTGTGCAGCACTGTATGTACAGAGGAGGCTATGGAGCACTGCTCTCAATCCATTTTTTTTTTTTTAGTATTGTTTCTGTTCTTTATTTTTATTTTTATAAGATTTTTATTTGTATACAATTTTAAACATTACTTTCCATTTACAATTATTACAAAATATTGGTTAGATTCCCTGTGCTGTACAATACATCTTTGAGCCTATCTTTTACCCAGTGATTCGTGCCTCCCATTCTCCCTACCCCTAGATTGCCCTCCCCTCCCTCCCTCCCTGTAACCACTAGCTTATTCCCTATATCTGTGAGTCTGCTTCTTTTATGTTCTATTTGCTAGTTTTTTTGTATTTTTTAGATTTCCAAATATAAATGATATCACATGGCATTTATCTTTCTCTGTCTGACATTTCATTTAGCATAATGCCCTCCAAGTTCGTCTGTGTTGCTGCAAGAGGCAAAATTTCATTCTTTTCTATGGCTGAGTAGTATTCCATTGTGTGTGTGTGTGTGTGTGTGTGTGTGTGTGTGTGTGTGTGTTCTATGTTTTGGCTATTGTAAGTAGTGCTGCTGTGAACATTGAAGCACTCTCAACTTCTTATATTATATTATATATTTATATATATATTAACTTTCTGTTTTGTGTTGGGGTATACCAGATGTGGTGCTAGTGGTAAAAAAAAAAAAAAAAAACTCGCCTGCTAATGCAGGAGATGAAACAGACACGGATTCAGTCTCTAGGTTGGGAAGACCCTCTGGAGAAGGAAATAGCAACCCACTGCAGTATTCTTGCATGGAAATCCCAAGGACAGAAGAGTCTGGTGGGCTACAGTCCATGGGGTCACATGACTGAGTACACCATCCCTCCTAAATATCCGATTAACGGTGTTGTGATAGTTTCAGGTGGACAGCAAAAGGACTCAACCAAACACATGCATGTATCCATTCTCTCCCAAACTCCCCTCCCATCCAGGCTGCCGCATAACATTGAGCAGAGTTCCATGTGCTATACAGTAGGACCTTGTTGGTTATCATTTTAAATAGAGCAGTGTATACACATCCATATGTTTTCATCAAGTGGACACTCTGTGTACACTTCCCTGTGCTACCTGGCACTGCTCTCAGCCTCTTCTCACATCATATTGTTTCCTCAAACACCTGATATGAATCCAGGAATCTATCACTGTAGTGCTCCTGAAGAATTTTATGAAAAGGTGCTTTTGGGTTTTGATTTCAGTTTTGCTTTTCAAATCAAATCGTCCGCAATTGACTCAAAATGTCATAGGATCTTGAGAAAAAATATGCAGCAATCATTCATTCCAACTTCTCATGTCACAAATGAGGAGACTGAGTCCTTCTTGGCTCTATTAATAGCATAATATGATTCTATATGTCTTCACTCTTCAGTTACAAATTTTATTTTTAGAGACTGAGTCTCTTCAGGAGCATGTGGGTTTAGTTTCTTATTCAACTATCACTTAAGCTGTCTTTTATGACCTGCACCCTTGAGTGATAGTTGCTCAGTCATGTCTGACTCTTTCTGACCCCACGGACTGCAGTCTGTCAGGCTCATTTGTCCATGAAATTCTCCAGGCAAGAATGTTGGAGTCGGTTGCCCTTGAGGAAGTCTTTTAAAAGGTCAAATTTGAGACAAGGGGGTAGAATTTGTAATCCTGCCCCTCCCCCATCCCTCCTCCTAATATTCCAGTACAGTAAATCCCCTACTTATGAATGAGTTCCAATATGTTCATGAGTCAACAAAGTTAGCCTAGGTACCCAGCTAACACAAGCAGAGGGCAAGTTGCAATTTCACTCATGCCTGACATTGATGGAAGGCACAGTCTCATCTTTGAAAGTTCACAACTTGAAGGTTCTTATGTAGGGGACTTAACTGTATTAACTTAGAAACTTTGTTATTTTAAGATGTTAGGCTCTATATGTTCTAAAAGTAAAATTTATTCACATATTAAAAGGCCTCTTTCTTTCCTGAAAAGTTGATTGATTTGATCTCCTTTGGTAGAAGGGCTTCATATTTCAATGTGCATCGTTTCTTATTCTAAAATTGATAGTGAAATACCTCTGCCTCATCAACTCTTTTTTCTAAATTCCCTTCCCACTTCAGCCTAGAATCACCTTTTCTAGTACCCATAGTCAAAACTCAAAAGTTCCAAAGTTCTATTTGTCCAGAACATGTGAGGTAGGAAAAGGCAGCAAGAAGGGCTTATGGGCAAGGCAGGAGAAGAAAAGTGTGATTGCAGAGATGTCCCTGGTGGTCCAGTGGTTAAGACTCTGTGCTCCCAGTGCAGGAGGCCTAGGTTTGATCCCTGGTCAGGGAACTACATGACCACATGCTGCAACTAAGACCTAGAGAAGCCAAATTAAATAAATAAAAGTAATTTTTTTTTTAAAGAAAAACAGCATTTTTTAAAAGTGTGATTGGATATCTAGTGACATAAGCTGTCACCCTGTGGGGCAGCTTCTAGTTCTACCATACCATCGACTTGAACTCTTCAATTGCGACTCTATCCACTCAATTCATTGAACAACACCAACGTCCAGTCTGTCTCTGTGCTAGGCACCTGCAGATGAAGAAGGAAATGGGCAGTAAAGTTATCAAATGGCTCTTTGTCTGCGAGAAAGAGAGACAGATAACTAGCAAGACAACGTGTTGAGAGTGGTTATAGGGTTTTGGAAAAAGAAATTTTGAAGCAAAGAAAGAATTTTGGTTTTTCTTCAAGAAGAAACCAGATTTTTCTTCAAATAATGAATAGTGTCAAGAAGGGGAAGGAAGGTTTTAAAATTTCTAGATGATGCCTGTTTCAGAGTAGAGTGCAGCTATTGATAGAGAAGGTTAAATACCAGGTAGACAAGGGGGTATTCAAGCAATTGCCACTGTGCGTCCGGGAGACTTGAGGAGGGTTGACATCAGGTAAAGGAGGGTGATGGAAGTTGAAAATAAAAGGAAAATGAGCCTTAGAGCCAATGGAGGGATTCTGTCATGCATAAAAAGGTCTCACTTTTAAGAATAAATTAAATCCCAGGTGGCACAAGTGGTAAAGAATCTGCCTGCCAAAGCAAGAGATGCAGCTTCCATCCCTGGGTCAGAGAATAGTCCAATCCCCTGGAGTAGGAAATGGCAACCCACTCCAGTATTCTTGCCAGAAAAATTCCACGGATACAGTAGCCTGGAGGGTCACAGAGGAGCCTGGACAGTCCGTGGGGCCACAAAGAGTTGGACAGGACTGAGCTATTGAGCACAGTACAAGCCATACAGTATCTAATGTTGCGCACATGAAACATTCATATGTCATGTTATAAGCCAATGATACTTCAGTACAAAATAAATTCAAAAGGAAAGTTATCACTAGCAGATAACCTGGATCATAGGAAAAAGGGGCTGCCTTGGAATTTTATCAAGAGTGGGTTCGAAATTACCCAAGTGAGAGTAATGTTAGTCACAGGACTCTAAGTACCTTATTCCAAGAACAAGGTTGTCCTCTCTCAGTTGAAAGGCTGTTTATGAAATTATTGAATTCCTCTTTAAATTGATCTCTATATTCACCAAGGAAACATTCTGATTATGATCTTTCTTCTTACATAACTGAGCATCAGTGAGAAAATGCTGTGAGTCTGCCTTCTCTATGCTGGAGAAAGCTTTAGCTCCATTTTTAACCAGGGGTATTTCAGTATCTCTTTGATTCAGAAAACCCTCCATGGCTTATTTTCTAGTTAATCCTAAAGGAAATCAACTCTAAATATTCATTGGAAGACCTGATGCTGAAGCTGAAGCTCCAATACTTTGGCCACCTGATGCGAAGAGACCCCAAGGTTGGGAAAGACTGAAGACAGGAGGAGAAGAGGATGACAGAAGATGAGATGGTTGGATGGCATCACTGACGCAGTGGATGTGAGTTTGAGCAAGCTCCGGGAGATGATGAAGGACAGGGAATCCTAGCTTGCTACAGTCCATGGGTCACAAAGAGTTGGACACGACTTAGCAACTGAATAACAACATGTAACATGAAATAAAAACTTCTGGGCTGCCACTTTTTAAAATTTTTTTTTTCTGAGAGTCTCCTTCTGACTCATCAATGAGTGTGAAACAGAGCTGTGGAGAAAAAGAGATAGCAGGCTCAGCTCGAACAGCAAGCATCACACTTTCCTGAAATTCACAGAAGATGCATAATGAGGTATCACCTTCCATATTCTTCACAGTCTGTGTTTACCCAGCAGTGCCCGAATGCAGAGCGGCCCCAAAGAACTCCTTCCTCCTTACAGATGGCACAGAAACCAAATACACTGTGAGCATTTGAGTTACAATGGAAACCTCTCATGCATTTTTATTTGTTTAAGTTAAGGTTTGCCACCAAGTTCAAGCATCAACTTAAAGTTCAAAAGCTTATGATTAATATCAAAATTGCTGGTGAGATATTTCTCTGATCCTCATCGTTACTGAGCAAATGGCATGACATTAATTGCTGGAACAGCAAGATTTATTTTCCAAAGAACTGAACTCACAGAACATGAGAGGGAGGCAGGAAGGAAAGGGTGGAAGAGTCTGAGCAGCTGAGTGATAAGCAAAGAACCCTTTGTTCTTCTCTTCGCCCCATGGAATCAAAAGCATCTCAACTCACTTCCCACACCTGAGATGTTGTCACGAAGCCACTTCCTTCTCTCTGAAGTGGTTTGAGACAGTCATTTTGCTGTTCTGAAATTTACATCCTATTCTTTTCCCAAACCACATCCATCCATGCTTCTCTCATCTCATCCTCCCCAGAAACACCTACTCCCTTACAGGGTTTGAATATGCAAGTTTAGAGCTTTACACAACAGATAGAAAACCAATGAACTGGGGGAAAAAATTCTTTTTTTTCCAAGGAAATTGTAAGACCTTTTGAAATGCAGCCTATTTTGCAAGTCTGCTCTTTGCCAGCATGAAGGCCAACCAAAGTAAATTATACTGTGGTAAATGTTGCCAGTCTCTTTGAGTTTTTCTTTCAGCTTTAAGTATGCTGATGTGTTTGCACTGTGCTCTGTCATGTCCGACTCTTTGCAACCTTATGGACTTTAGTCCACCAGGCTCCTTTGTTCATGGAATTCTCCAGGCAAGAATATTTGAGCGGGTTGCCATTTCCTATCCCAGGGGAACTTCCTGACCCAGGGATCAAACCCACGTCTCCTGGATTGCAGGCAGATTCTTTAACACTGAGCCACCTGATGGAAGCTGACAATTTAACCCTGTTTCACTCCTTCCCTAAAACTCATCTCACACATTCCAATTACTAAAGCACTTGACAAGTTTTGACTTGTTCACAGTTCATTCCCTAGTTTTGAAGAGTAGAAACCTGGTATTTAACTTTGCAGTTGGCTAGGATTTAAATTTCTCTTGCTACTACAGCTGTCTTAGTATTGCTAATCCCTAAGCAAAGAATGATACAAAAAAATTCATGCTCATTTTGAGAGTGTTAGAAACATTTTTTTAAAAATGTTGACTCCTTGAATTCTCCAGGAAATGATGTCATCCAATTCAAGCAAACACTAGCTTCCGCAGAGCTGCTTGTCAAAGGCACATGCTGTTCTATGTTCTTGGAATTTACTAGGTTGGTGTTATGAGAGGTGAGCAAGGCCATTAACAAATAATAGCAATGTGGGAATGTTAAGGAATTTTAGTCTTTAGTGATTATCTAATTCATCCCCTTATTTTCAAACAGTTCTCTTGATAAACCATCCCTGATCAATGCCTTTCTCAGTTCAGTTCTGTTCAGTCACTCAGTCGTGTCCGACTCTTTTCGACTCCATGAACTGCAGCACGCCAGGCCTCCCTGTCTGTCACCAACTCCCAGAGTCCACCCAAACCCATGTCCATTGTGTTGGTGATGCCATCCAACCATCTCATCCTCTGTCGTCTCCTTCTCCTCCTGCCCTCAATCTTTCCCAGCATCGGGGTCTTTTCAAATGAGTCAGCTTTCCGCATGAGGTGGCCAAAGTACTGGAGTTTCAGCTTCAGCATCAGACCTTCCAATGAGCACCCAGGACTGATCTGCTTTAGGATGGACTGGTTGGATCTCCTTGCCATCCAAGGCATTCTCAAGAGGCTTTTTCAACACCACGGTTCAAAAGCATCAATTCTTCAGTGCTCAGCTTTCTTCACAGTCCAACTCTCACATCCATACATGACTACTGGAAAAACCATAGCCTTGACTAGACGGACCTTTGTTGGCAAAGTAATGTCTCTGCTTTTGAATATGCTATCTAGGTTGGTCATAACTTTCCTTCCAAGGAGCAAGTGTCTTTGATACCTTTCTATGTGTTTTCAAATATTTTTAGAGAAGACCTGCCTTTCAGGTTAGATGAAATGG
Source organism: Capra hircus (assembly GCF_001704415.2). Classification (NCBI taxonomy): domain Eukaryota; kingdom Metazoa; phylum Chordata; class Mammalia; order Artiodactyla; family Bovidae; genus Capra; species Capra hircus. The sequence continues at coordinate 67,072,568 of NC_030816.1, forward strand.
GTAAACAGTCAACCTTCAGCTGAGCACTGAATGGGACTTAACATATCCACTGTCATGACTGTGAGCAAATTCTAGATTTAACTAAATCTCTTCACATTCAAGAATATGTAAACAGATCTTTAGAGAAATGATACTGGATTATAAGAATATATAGTTTTCAAAGTTTCAGTGAAAAAGCTTGTCATTGGAAAATAACTTCAAGTCAGAAACAAAAAAAAAAATGGATGGTATTTTCTTAATTTCATTAAAAGAAGCCAGACTACATGGCAACTATGACAGAGGAATAGGAAATTACCAAGAAAATTCATTAAGATGAAGACAGATAAAAAAGAAAGCACTCTGAAATAAAAACAATCTTCTAACACAAACCAAAATTAATATCTGAATTGGAGGCATTAATTAATGAATACACTTAACAATGCACAAAATAAATTAGTCTTGTGAAATATCAACTTATGTGTCTCCCAGAGTCTCAACTAAAAAATAAGTGAGTTTAAAATATTTAGAGTGAAGACAATTTACGATCACCATAAATATCCATGGAAAGAGAATAATAAAATTACAGATGTTCTAGAGAAAGATATGTGGCTAACAGGAGTAAAACAGAAATAAAAGATTTAATAAAATGCAATAAATACCAAGAAAGATCAAAAAGAAGAAGCATAAGGCAAAATAACAGAAGAAAAAGCAAGCAAGTTAATTTAGAAAATAAAAAAGAATTAATAAACAAGAAAAAAATCCCTTTCTAAAGGACAAACACCCTGAAGAAACATATAACTCCCCAAACTGTGAAAGTGAGTGTTAGCCGCTCAGTTGTATTTAACTCTTTGTGGTCCTATGGCCTGTTGCCCACCAGACTCCTCTGTCCACGGAATTCTCCAGGCAAGAATACTGGAATGGGTAGCCATTTCCTTCTCCAGGGGATCTTCCCGACCCAGGGATTGAACCCAGGTCTCCTGCATTGCACGCAGGTTTTCTCAGATGGTTCTTTACCATCTGAGCCACCAGTGAAGACCAAGGCTCCTAATACATACATCAAAATGACAAAGGAATATTAAATATAAAAGAATACAAGTTATTAGGCAAACATTAAACATAAAAGAGGTCAGGGTTAAGATATTTCTATCCAGATGAAGTAAGGTTATAATTGCAGTGAGGAAGGGGGTATTTTCGTAAATTAGTAAAGGTACAATCAATAACAAAAGGAAAGCAATCAATGACATTTAAATGTCCCCAAACATAACATCGGGCTCCTTGGTAGCTCAGATGGTAAAGAATCCACCTGCAATGCGGAAGGCCTGGGTTCAAACCCTGGATCAGGAAGATACCCTGGAAAAGGGCATTACTACCACTCCAGTACTCTTGGCTGGAGAAGTCCACGGACAGAGGAGCTTGGTGGGCTACAGTCCATGGGGTCACAAAGAGTCCAATGCAACTGAGTGACTAACACTTTCACTTCACTTTCAGACACAGCAGCTGGCTTCCCAGCTGGTTCAGTGGTAAAGAATCCACCTGCAACGCAGGAGACACAGGTTTGATCCCTGGGTCAGGAAGATCCCCTGGAGGAGGAAATGGCGACCCACTCCAATATTCTTGCCTGCAAAAATCCTATGGAAGAGGAGCCAGTGGGCTTCAGTCCATGGGGTCTCAAAGAATCACACATGACTGAGTCATGCAGTCACGCAAACACAGCATCAAAATACAGAAAGCAAAACTGTTAGACAACCAAAGAGTGATTAACAAAACTAAACATAAGTTTTAGCTACTGGCATATTGAGGAAATAACCATCTGTTGACTTCTGTACTTTAAAACAGTTCCCCAACTAATATGCACTCTTATATCCTACAATCTCCTAAGCCTTCAGTCATTCATGGAGCTTGAGGTTGCTAGAAACTTCAGATTGACCACCTCTAATCTTGAGCAGCTTTTTCTGAGACTGCTCAGAGAATAGGCTGAGCAGAGTCTGACAGCATGACCCTGGCAACAGAGAATTCAGTAGCAACATCTTTTCTCTGTACCACAGTCCAGGGAGCCTGGTCAGAGAAACTCTATCACTTAGGCATTTGATTCATCAGTCACCTGAAGAGTGATCTGCTGCCTGTCATAGACAAAAGGCCTGGCAGCTGCTTAGGAGTTCATGTAGTGATGTTCAAGCAGCGGGTTGTTCAGCTAAGATGGAGGCTAAAAGTTAGGGGAGACTTGCAAGAACTTGCCCAGGCAGCAACCCTACATCTCTGCTATCACATATTTTGGATATTCCCATGCCTTTGTCTTTAACATGACTTTCAAATCAGCAGCAGAATGGCTGTCTGGTGAGGCATGCACAAACTGCAAATTAGAGTTTCTTTGTTATTTTTAAATATTGATATAAAAACTTTCAGAGAAGGCAATGGCACCCCACTCCAGTACTCTTACCTGGAAAATCCCATGGACAGAGGACCCTGGTAGGCTGCAGTCCATGGGGTCGCTGAGGGTCAGACACAACTGAACAACTTCACTTTCACTTTTTACTTTCATGCATTGGAGAAACAAATGGCAACCCACTCCAGTGAGTCCCTGGAGAATCCCAGGGACGGGGGAGCCTGGTGGGCTGCCGTCTATGGGGTCGCACAGAGTTGAACACGACTGAAGTGACTTAGCATAGCATAAAAACTTTAATTACGTATAAACCCACTTGCTTTATCACAATTTATTTCAAGAATGCATTTGTCAGAGAGATAAAAAAATAACTTTTCTTTAAATATCATTTTAATTGTCATAATATTTGAGTGACTAATTTAAAAAATTTTAATTTGTGATCATCTATTTGGGTAAACCATTGCAGATGGTGACTGCAGCCATGAAATTAAAAGATGCTTACTCCTTGGAAGAAAAGTTATGACCAACCTAGATAGCATATTCAAAAGCAGAGACATTACTTTGCCAACAAAGGTCCGTCTAGTCAAGGCGATGGTTTTTCCAGTAGTCACGTATGGATGTGAGAGTTGGACTGTGAAGAAGGCTGAGCGCTGAAGAATTGATGCTTTTGAACTGTGGTGTTGGAGAAGACTCTTGAGAGTCCCTTGGACTGCAAGGAGATCCAACCAGTCCCTTCTGAAGGAGATCAGCCCTGGGATTTCTTTGGAAGGAATGATGCTAAAGCTGAAACTCCAGCACTTTGGCCACCTCATGCGAAGTGTTGACTTATTGGAAAAGTCTTTGATGCTGGGAGGGGTTGGGGGCAGGAGGAGAAGGGGATGACAGAGGATGAGATGGCTGGATGGTATCACTGACTCAATGGACATGAATCTGAGTGAACTCCAGGAGTTGGTGATGAACAGGGAGGCCTGGCGTGCTGCGATTCATGGGGTCACAAAAAGTCGGACACGACTGAGCGACTGAACTGAACTGAACTGAATTTGGGTAAACAAAGTTTATTGTCAACAGTAATGATAAACGATCTAATGAATTTATCCTTAAAAAGTTGCAGCTAGGAGTTGTAGATACATTTAACCAGAGAATAAAAAATTATGTTCATGGAAGTAAGTCACTAAAAATAGTAAGTCACGTTTATTAAAAATGTTCAGGGAATATTTTAAGTTTAGAAGTATTTTGCCGGGAGGGGGATTCAGGGTTGGGAACTCATGTACACCTGTGGTGGATTCATGTCAATGTATGGCAAAACCAATACAGTATTGTAAAGTAAAAAAATAATAGAATTTAAATTTAAAAAAAAAAGAAAAGAAAAAAAAAAGAAGTATTTTGCCAAGTCATTACTTATTTTGTTTTATAATCTTGGCATTCTATAGATATTTGCTTATCAAAACTATATATCTGCATACGTATATGTGTGTATGTATATGTTTATGTTGTAGTTGTTTAGACCCCATGCTTCCTGTCCATAGAATTTCCCAGGCAAGAATACTGGTGCCATTTCCTTCTCCAAGGAATCTTCCTGACCCAGGGTTTGAACCCATGTCTCCTGCTTGGCAGGCAGATACTTTACCACTGAGCCACCTGGGAAGCTCTTATTTGTTTATGCATATATATAAGCATATATAATTACTCTTATATTCCCTCAAATTTACCCAACTATGTCATAGAAATAGTTTCCTTTCTAGTGTGTTATAAAAACTGGGAGGTACGGCCCTGAAGCATAATCCTACTTTTAAAAACATATGTTTCTTCAAGACAGTTATCAATATCTAAAATTATATGCATTATTAACTAAGTTATTGATTATTGTATTTTCACTTCTGTGAAAACAGAATATCTGTCACTGCAGGGCCCCTCCCTGTATGGTTCACTACTGCATCCCCTGAGCCTGCAATAGTGCTACATGTAAGTGAAAAACTCTAATCTGTAGACCCCAGTTCTTATTCTATGCACTTTCTCTTGTAGTTTTGATTATTGCTTTTGTTTCAATCATCTGCCTTTCTTCCTTTAGAACAAATAAAATTCTAACTATGGACCACTATTCTCTTTCCCTTGTGATTATAATCTCCTCTCACTATTTTCAGCATCGTTGACCATCTGGAAATGTTTCAAACTGATCCTTTAAATTACATTACTGTTTTAGTCTGCTCAAGCTGCTATAACAAAATACTACAGGCTGAGTGGCTTATAAACAACAGAAATTTATTGCTCACATTTCTGGAGGCTAGAAGTCTGAGATCAGGGGACCAGCAGGGTTGAGAGAAGGCCTTTTCCAGGTTGCAGAGTTCTTGTTGCATCCTCACATGGCAGAAGGGGTGAGGGACCTCTCTTTAATAAACATTCTATTCCCGTTCATGACGGTTTTGCCATTATAACCTAACTACCTCCCAAAGGCCTCATCTCCTAATACCATGAATTTGGCAGGTAGGATTCAACCTATGAACTTTGAGAGAACACATTCAGACCATAGCAACTACTGATTCCTTTTGCAGTATTCCCGGATGGGTAAACTTTGGTGTTGCCACTCATTTGGGCTTTCCTTGCATTTCCTTATCTTATCTGAACCTCCTGTATTTGCACATTTGCCTTGATCTCATTTTTAACCTTAATTCATTTTTTCTTTATTGTTCCTTCCTTTTCTATCATAGTTACCATGTACTCTTGTTTCTTTCTGAAAACACTGTGTCTATCACTTCAATGCAATATTTCTAACATGGCATATGGATTAACTTGGGATTTTAAATCCAGTGTGCCTACCCTGTGTCGTCTCTGTATCAAAAATCTGTACAAACAACTCAAGAAATTAAAAATGTATTTAAAAATTCTGGTAATAGCTAACAACTTGCATCAGATCAACCTTCTCAAAGAAAAAAATTATATGCTCTGGATAGAACATTAAAGCAACAAATGATTGAAGGTATCATGGAACAAATAAAATTAGATGGAAACTGGAAGAAAGTTGAACCATGAAATAAGGAAATTGAACTGGATAAGATTTCTCTTTGTGTGGCTTTTCACCTGAGGAAAGGCTCCCGTCTACACAGTACAGGGATATGAGAAATTAGAGCAGAAAGCCTTGGTTTTGATGATTTAAAGGGTCAAGTGCAGGGTTCAGGGATGCCAAAGCAGGTGAAAAATTTGAGGATAATTCCAGAAAGAAGAAAATGACAGGAGAGAGAACCCCAAACTCTGAGCACAAACACCCTTCAGTTCTGTGCCGGAACCCTTACTCTTAAGCATCTGTAAGGGAGACTTCAAGGAGTTCAGCACAAAGCAACAGCCAGAAGAAAAAACAACAACAACAGCAACAACTAGCTAAAAGAAACTCTCAGCTGCTGCTCCCTTTAAGAGAGAGAGAGTATGGATGCTTTTTCTAGTCAAGATTATTGCCTTTTAAAACAAATAAAAATTGACATTGTTTTTAAGAATTAGATATACCAGAATCAAGAGTTCTAACATGTATTTTTCATGTTACCCACTGTTATCAGTTCAGTTCAGTCGCTCAGCTGTGTGCAACTCTTTGCAACCCCATGGACTGCAGCATGCCAGGCTTCTCTGTCCATCACCAACTCCCGGAGCTTACTCAAACTTGTGTCCATTGCATCGGTGATGCCATCCAATCATCTCACCCTCTGTCATCACCTTCTCCTCCCACCTTCAATCTTTCCCAGCATCAGGGTCTTTTCCAGTGAGTTGGTTCTTTGCATTAGATGGCCAAAGTATTGGAGTTTCAGCTTCAGCATTAGTCCTTCCAATGAATATTTAGGACTGATTTCCTTTAGGATCAACGGGTTCGATCTCCTTGCAGTCCAAGGAACTCTCAAGAGTCTCCTCCAACAACACAGTTCAAAAGCATCAATTCTTCAACTCTCAGCTTTCTGTATAGTCCAACTCTCACATCTATACATGACTGCTGGAAAAACCATAGCTTTGACTAGATGGACATTGGTTGGTAAAGTAATGTCTCTGCTTTTTAATATACTGTCTAGGTTGGTCATAGCTTTTCTTCCGAGGAGCAAGCATCTTTTAATTTCATGGGTGCAGTCACCATCTGCAGTGATTTTGGAGCCCCCCAAAATAAAGTCTCTCACTGTTTCCATTGGAAAGTTTCAAGATGGTGGAGGAATAAGACCACTTTCTCCCCCACAAATTCATCAAAAGATCATTTGAATGCTGAACAACTTCCACAAAACAACTTCTGAACACTGGCAGAGGACACCAGGCACCCAGAAAGGCAGCCCATTCTTTTAGAAAGCAGCTAGCTCAAAATATAAAAGACAAAGAGAGAGACAAAAGAGTTAGGGATGGACACCTGTCCTGGGGAGGGAGTCTAAAGGAGAAGTATCCATTGTTATGGGATGCTCGAAATTCAGATGTACCTCAGAATGCAATTATATTTGGAGATAGGACCTTTAAAGGGGCAATCAACTTAAAATTGGTTGATTAGGGTGGGCCCTAATCCAGTAAGACTGGTGTTATTATAAGAAGAGGAGATTAGGTAGAAGGAACACCATGTGAAGACCCAGAAAGAAGGTGACCAACTGCAAGCTAGCAAGACAGATGTCAGAAGATCTCAAACTTTCTGAAATCTTGAACTTGGACTTCTGGCCTCCAGAATTGTAAGAAAATGAACCTCTCTTGTTTAAGCTACCAAGTTTGTGGTGTTTTGTCACGACAGTCATAGCAAACTAATGCAAAAATTATTCAATAAAAATTATGAGACATTTAAAGAAATAAAACATGACCCTCAGGAGAGAGGAAAGGGAAGTCGATAAAATAAACTCTTAGATAACTGACGAGAACCTTAGGGGAACAATTACAAATATCCAAAGACCTTAGTGTATTACAAATTTACAGCGGATCTCATCAATAAAATTGAAAATATAAAGAACACAATGGAAGTTCTAGAACTAGAAAATATAATATATCAAATGAAAATTTGACTTAAAAGCAGAGTTGAGATGGTAGAAGAAACTGAAAGTGAACTTGAAGATAGAACAATAAAAATTATTCAATCTCAAGAAAATAGAATAAAGGATCATCTACAACAGCAAGAAAATGCAGTATAAAAAGTCTAATTTACAAGTAACCAGAGCCCCACAAGGAGAGAATAAAAAGAGAGACTGGAGAAAAATTTAAAGAAACGTGTACAAAAACTTTTCTAAATTTGGTCAAAAATTGAATTAGATCAAAAAAGCTCAGTGAACTTGAAGCAAGATACACACACACACACACACACACACGTATACACACCCACACACCTTGGCACATCATAGTCAAACTGCTGAAAACAAAAAATAAAACAATTTTGAAGGAAGTCAGAAAAAAAAGGCATATTTCACATTAGGAACCAGCATATGAATCCTGGTTTGTATCTCTTGAGCCATAATGGAGGCCAGAAGACAATTAAATGTCATCTTCAAAGTGCCTAAGGAAAAAAATTGTTAACCCAGAATTCTACATTCAAAGAAAATATTCTTCAAAAATGAATGCAAATTAAAGACTATTGTATGTAACACAAAAGTAAGAGATTTCATTGCTTCCAGAACTTACTTACAAGAAATACAAAAGGAAGTTTTTCAGCGGAAGGGAAAATATCATCATATGGAAACTTCATCTACATGAAACAATGAAAAGTCTTGGCAAATATGTGGGTAAATATAAAAGGCTGTAACTTTTCTCACTTTCTTTAAAAAGTATATGACCATTTACCGCAAAATGTATGTGAAAAATTCACACCAATAATGGGGGTAAAATAAACTACATTATTATAGAGTTCTTACAAATAGGAAAAGGAGTACGTCAAGGCTGTATATTGTCACCCTGCTTATTTAACTTATATGCAGAGTACATCATGGGAAATGCTGGGCTGGATGAAACACAAGCTGGAATTAAGACTGCCGGGAGAAGTATCAATAACCTCAGATATGCAGATGACACCACCCTTATGGTAGAAAGTGAAGAGGAACTAAAAAGCCTCTTGATGAAAGTGAAAGTGGAGAGTGACAAAGTTGGCTTAAAGCTCAACATTCAGAAAACTAAGATCATGGCATCTGGTCCCATCACTTCATGGGAAATAGATGGGGAAACAGTGGAAACAGTGTCAGACTTTATTTGGGGGGGCTCCAAAATCACTGCAGCCATGAAATTAAAAGACGCTTACTCCTTGGAAGGAAAGTTATGACCAACCTAGATAGCATATTCAAAAGCAGAGACATTACTTTGCCAACAAAGGTCCGTTTAGTCAAGGCTATGGTTTTTCCAGTGGTCATGTATGGATGCGAGAGTTGGACTGTGAAGAAAGCTGAGTGCTGGAGAATTGATGCTTTTGAACTGTGGTGTTGGAGAAGACTCTTGAGAGTCCCTTGGACTGCAAGGAGATCCAAACAGTCCATTCTGAAGGAGATCAGTCCTGGGTGTTCTTTGGAAGGAATGATGCTAAAGCTGAAACTCCAGTACTTGGAGCACCTCATGTGAAGAGTTGACTCATTGGAAAAGACTGATGCTGGGAGGGATTGGGGGCAGGAGGAAAAGGAGATAACAGAGGATGAGATGGCTGGATGGCATCACCGACTCGATGGACGTGAATCTGAATGAACTCCGGGAGTTGGTGATGGACAGGGAGGCCTGGCGTGCTGTGGATCATGGGGTCGAAAGAGTCAGACACGACTGAACGACCGAACTGAACTGAACTAATATTTCATATGAAATATCAACTGTGTATGTTAAGTTAGGAATGTACATTATGATCCTTGCAACAGCCTAAATATGTAAGTACAAAGATGTACACTATAAACCAACAGAGAAAATTAAGTAGAATTCCACAAAATATAATTATTCTCCACCCCCACCCCCACCCCCCAAAACAAGCAAGAGAAGAGGCAGAATAAAAGTAAAGACGCCACACAGATTTTTTTTTGTATTAAAATTTTCTTTTTTTTTTTTAATTTTAAATCCTTAATTCTTACATGCGTTCCCAAACATGAACCCCCCTCCCACCTCCCTCCCCATAAAATCTCTCTGGGTCATCCTCATGCACCAGCCCCAAGCATGCTGTATCCTGCGTCAGACATAGACTGGCGATTCAATTCTTACATGATACTATACATGTTAGAATGCCATTCTCCCAAATCATCCCACCCTCTCCCTCCCCCTCTGAGTCCAAAAGTCCATTATACACATCTGTGTCTTTTTTCCTGTCTTGCATACAGGGTCGTCATTGCCATCTTTCTAAATTCCATATATATGTGTTAGTATACTGTATTGGTGTTTTTCTTTCTGGCTTACTTCACTCTGTATAATCGGCTCCAGTTTCATCCATCTCATCAGAACTGATTCAAATGAATTCTTTTTAATGGCTGAGTAATACTCCATTGTGTATATGTACCACAGCTTTCTTATCCATTAATCTGCTGATGGACATCTAGGTTGTTTTCATGTCCTGGCTATTATAAACCGTGCTGCGATGAACATTGGGGTACATGTGTCTCTTTCAATTCTGGTTTCCTCAGTGTGTATGCCCAGCAGTGGGATTGCTGGGTCATAAGGTAGTTCTATTTGCAATTTTTTAAGGAATCTCCACACTGTTCTCCATAGTGGCTGTACTCAGATTTTTATGTTATGGTCCTTGAGGTCAAATCAGAGAAGGCAATTGGCACCCCACTCCAGTATTCTTGCCTGAAGAATCCCAGGGACAGGGAAGGCTGGTGGGCTGCCATCTGTGGGGTCACACAGAGTCAGACACGACTGAAATGACTTAGCAGCAACAGCAGCCTAGAGGTCAGATAGCTACACTGGATCTCATCAGGCTAAAATTGAGGTATTAGCACCACTGTTTCCCTTGGTAGAAGCTCTAGGGGAGAATTCCTTTCCTTGCATTTTCCAGTTCTTAGAGGCTGCCCCCCTTTTTTTGGCTCAAGGTTTTCTTTCTCCATCTTGCAAGTCAGAAATGGCAAATCAAATCTTATCATACTGCATCACAGTGACCTGTTCTGCCTCCCTCCTCCCCATTTAAAGATCCTTGTGATTACATTGAGTCTACCTGGATAATCCAAGATAATCTTCCTAAAGTCAACTGATTAGAAAGATTAATTCCATCTGCAACCATCATTCCCTTTTGCCTTGTAACCTAACATAATCACAGATGCCAGGGATTAAGAGGTGGGCATGATTTGGAGACCACTTTTTTTTTTTTTTTTTTTGCCAGTGCAAGAGACATAAGAAATCCCCATTCGATCCCTGGGTCGGGAAGATCCCCTGGAGGAGGGCATGGCAATCCACTCCAGTATTCTTGCCTGAAGAATTCCATGGACAGAGGAGCCTGGTGAGTAACAGTCCAAAGGGTCACACAGAGTTGGACAGGACTGAAACAACTTAGCATGCATTACACATCTGCCTACTGCAGTGAGTTTAAGGAACATCAAGGAAGCCAAGGTGGCCAGTGTTCAGAGAGTATGGAGAAGTTTGACAAAAGCCCATGATTAAGAGGCAAACACTGCGAGTATGTCACCTCTGTATTGTACTTGCCGCTGCTAAGTCTCTTCAGTCATGTCCGACTCTGTGCGACCCCATAGACGGCAGCCCACCAGGCTCCCCCATCCCTGGGATTCTCTAGGCAAGAACACTGGAGTGGGTTGCCATTTCCTTCTCCAATGCACGAAAGTGAAAAGTCAGTCATTCCGTCATGTCCGACTCATAGCGACCCCATGGACTGCAGCCTACCAGGCTCCTCCACCCATGGGATTTTCCAGGCAAGAGTACTGGAGTGGGGTGCCATTGCCAGTCACGTCCAATTCTTTGCAACCCCATGGACTGTAGCCTGCCGGGCTCCTCTGTCCATGGGGATTCTCCAGGCAAGAATACTGGATTGGTTACCATGCCCTCCTCCAGGGGATCTTCCCAACGCAGGGATCAAACCCAGGTCTCCGGCATGGCAGGCAGATTCTTTACCATCTGAGCCATAAGGGGAGCCCAAGAATGCTGGTGTGGGTAGCCTATCCCTTCTCCTGGGGAACTTCCCAACTGGGAGTCAAACTGGGGTCTTCTACAGGTGGATTCTTTACCAGCTGAGCTACCAGGGAAACCCCATGTCACCATTAACACCATATTATAATACTAAGCTACAAGAAAAGGTGTAGATCCGCACTCTTCCAAGCCTATTTCCCATCCTGTTTTTCGCAAAAGTACCTGGAAAGGATGATACCTTATTGAAAAACTGATTTAAATTTCAAAATTTTAGTTGGATAGTTAGATATGCAGAAACAATGAAACCTGGAAACTTGTAAAATGGGAGGACTGAGTTTTTTCCTTAGAGAGATAGAGAAGTAGAGTTCAAAGGAAATGTTAGAATGGCAAGAAGGGACCAAAGATGGTCAAGAAACACAGGAGATCAGCAGTAGGATCTTTAATAACAAAGATGTTTAACATCTTTGTTTGGCATAAAAATTTTACAGTCTATGTACATTTTTTCTGCTCCTGAAATATAAACTTCTAACTTTCAGCAAAGCCTTCAGTGCATGAGAAAGACTTTGTGAATAGATTTGTTCTAAAAATCAAGACTAGTGACCTTATGCATTGCTGGGAGCCATCTATGGGAATTGTAGATGCAAAGTTGAAAACAATAATTCAGTAGAGGCAAAAGTCCAAATCAGAGGTCATCATGCGATGGTACAAACACCTTCTCAGAAATTTATAGGAATCTTGGGCGGTCATTTAATGCAAACCTCCCAGATCTTAAGTCCTGAAAACCCCAGGTTGTTGTATGGACTACAAGTCTACCCTCTTCTAAAAACACATTCTTTTTTTAAAAGATACCTGTTTTCAGTAGCATTTCAAATTCTCTCATTTCGTTTGGAGTTTCTTTGTCTTGCCAAGATTATCTTTCCTTTATTTTAATCCGAAATAGCTCTTTGAGCAAATAGATGTGGAGAAAATCAAGGAGGAAGAGAGAGCACGTGTTTGCAAGTACTAATTCAGAACTGAAATGGGAAATAGAGCTTGGCTCTCCTGAAATAATCTCACAGGGCAGCATGTGCAGGACAGCATTAAGGGTAACAGGCATTGACTTTGGCCAATTTAAGGATTTTCCAATTACTTTTAAAGCCATCAGTTGAATTTTCTACTCTGAAATAGCTGTGTAGTGTTCAATTACTCTGTTCAGGACAGAGACTTTTACAAAGCAATCAGTAGTTTAGTTTCTTGAACTGTTAGCCAAATTGAAATTGCTTTGGTGTCTGACACCTCGTTTTTCATGAAGTTTGGAAATGAGATGTAGCGAGAGGAGCCTAGTCTCCAAGTTAGAGAGAGTTCACAGCTCTAGAGGGAGTGAACACAAGCCAACTGCCCCCATCCCAAAAAGGAAATGCTTCCCAACACCTACATATTTAAAAAAAAAATAAGTTGCATTTTGCGTGTTATTTTATTTTACATAAAAACAGCTTGAAAAACTCTCTAGTGTCATTTATGACAGCGCCTTTTCCTATATTTCCTTTTCAGATTTCTCAGTATTTAATTTCTCCCTTGTCTTCAACTCTGTATTTATCTTGAGTCAGAGCAGTTACTCCCCTTAAATGTGCAAGCACCTCAAGGGCACGAGCAAAAGGATCAGAGAAACCGTTTAGGCTTTGTTGTACTTTTCTTTGATTTCACTAGACTTCCTAACGAACAGCCAAGTACCCATCCCACAGCCCAGAAGGTGAAATATTACATATGCGCCTGTTGAAAATCACCTTTTAAAATTTCTTAGAAATATGGTTTAAGGACCAAAAAGAATCATACTGTTAGATGAGTATTGGCATATGATCTGATTCATCCAAAAATGAACCTGAATTTTTAAAATGAAAAGGTTAATTTTATTCCCATCAAATATATTTTTAAGGATTTTTTTTTGACGTGGACAATTTTTTTAAAGTCTTCATTGAATTTGTTACAATATTGCTTCTTGTTTTATGTTTTGGTTTTTTGAGTGTGAAGCATGTGGGATCTTAGCTCTCTGACCAGGGGTAGAACCCCTACTCCCTGTATGCAAAGGTAAAGTCTCAACCACTGGACTGCCAGGGAAATCCCTCTGTCAAATTAGTTTTCAACGATGGATTTACATATAGCTATTAACATCTCCTGTCTCACCATTATGTACAAAATTCCTATGACAAGACAGAACTCTCATTGAAAACAAGATTTGATTTAGATCTCTTAAAAAAACAATAGCTGTCTCTGAGCCATTTGTTCATGCTAAGATATCTTTGGCTGCTCCCAAGTTTTACTCTCTATCTCAGAAATCAACATATTTCCACAGAAGCAAAGTTACCTTGGGTTTAGGGTTATTATTTTACAAGTTTGATTTTTTTAAAAATTCACTAGTCTCCCCAGTCCTTGCAAAAGGTCTGAAGTGTTTGTTTTATAAAAATAAAATTTTAAAGGAAGAATGGAACAATATCATTTAAGATAGTCAGTAATGCCCTCTGGTATTGAAACCAGGATTGAGTGTTCTCTGCTTCGATGATATTTTCTGATTCTTTGCTATATTATAAGATATCAACTGAAGTTTAGAAGTGACTTTGCTCCAACTCCTCTCTCCCCACCCAACTCTCAGTCTTTCTTTTCTCCTATCACAAAAATTTGATTTAAAGAATGACACCAGATGGCCTAAAGTGCTTGAGACTTTTAGGATGACTGAAGATGAGGAGGAAAGCAGCATTTGGACAAAATAAAAGTGAGATGAGACTGAATGAGAAACTTGGTGATGCTTTTGTAAATCACAAAGATGATTGCCAACTTGGGGGAGAACTCCTTATAAGGGAAAAGAAGGAAAATGAATACACTTTAAGTGCCTACCATGCTCTCTCATTTAATTTTCAGAATGGTATATCCACTTCCATGGATAAGAAAGTAGGTCTCAGAGAGTTTAGGTTATTGTCGAAAGTGAAACTACAAAAATGAATGATGGAGTCAGTGTTGAATCCACTGCCATCTGACTCCGCCATCTATCTTCTCTTTTATTAAAAAGCATAGAGATGTGACATCTTTATGGATTCACAGGGGGAAAAGAGGAAGAATTTAAGATAGAGAATGACGAATCCAAGGGAAGAGCAGAGGTTTCCATTAGAATGCAGCATCTCCAAAATAGAAGAGAGACAGAGGTAGGGATTTCTGAGCACAGAGGTCAAGAAAAATGCCAAGCTGGGTTTCAGGGGTCCATGAAAAATGATATGGATATATTTATTTATGTCTGTTACTTTGACGTGTAAGGGTCACCGCACCACTGTGCCCTCATTCTCAATGCTCCTGCTTCACAGACTCCTATCTCCCCATCTCTTTATTCTCTTTTCTTTTAACTAACTTCATTCTCTCTATTTGAAAAGACTTCCTTACATCATCAATTAAATACCTTCATGTCTCTTGCAATACCAAACATCTTTTCCTCTGCTCTTTCTTTCCAGCTGTGGTTCTATTTCTTTCTTCTTTGCGCACAAACTTGTTGAATTTGTTGTTTTCACCTCCTCATTTCCCATTTACCCCTCAATCTGGTTTCCCGTCCCACCTAAATCCATTGCCAACATATTATTAACTCCTGAGAACATTTTCAGACCTCCACCTTCCCTGAGCTTCCAGCAGAATTTGACACCTTCATCCTTCTTTGGTTTCCTTGGCCTCTCTCTCTCCTGAATGTCTTCCCATTTCTGTTCATGTTTCAGTATCCTTTGTAGAGTCACATACTACATAGTGGTATGTCTCACACATGGTCAATTCTTAGTAAGCACTTGGAGAATAAATGAATCCAAACTCAAAAGACAATCATATAAAACTAGAAAGTCATCAGGAAGTCTAAGACAGCACATCAAGGGGTACCTTTCAATGCCATTATGTTAACCCCAATGTTTGTTTTTTGTTCCACCAATGTCAAGAACAGTGACTACATAGCATATAATGTGGTCAGAAGCTCATGGAATAAACTGACTAATAACAGAGTTTTTAAATACTAAAAAAAAAAACAACTAAATCATGAAATGCCTGTAAAAAAACCACTCATCATCATCCCATAGACTTACTAAGAAATAAAGTAATTGTCTCTTATCCAACTCGTAATGAATATTATTGAATCTAAAAATAGATTTAATGAAAAAACATAAATAAAAATATAAATAGCTAGGCTGGCCTATAAATTTTGGTATTGTCTAAGTATTTTTAGAAAAACGAGACATCCTAGTAAAAGTTATAGCAGTAAGTTTGACCTCAGAAAAGGAGAAATAATAACCATAAAAGAGAAAATTCTAAGTGGAGGAACTTAGTTTGAGTAAAAAAATGTGGATTTCAAAAGTGATCAAATCAAATCCATAGTAAAATTAATTGATCCCGCTGGAAATAATTTTAGCAAGATAAAAATGGAAAAAGGGAATTCAAAATTGACTGTTCTTTAGAGCAAAATAAAAATAAGCTGTTAGCTTAATAAATTTTTATCTGAAAAATATTTGGCAGAAATGTATCATTGCTGTTGTTTAGTTGTGTCTTACTCTAAATATATACATATAAACAGTATTAAATCTGTATATACACACAAGTATATATCATTAACTATGTATGTATATATCTGTATATACATATTATAGATTATATGTATATATATAAAATTAAGATGGACTTCCTAGGTGGCCCAGTGGTATAGAATCCGCTTGCCAATGTAGGAGACGCAAGAGACATGAGTTTGATCCCTGGGTTGGGAAGATGGCCTGGAGTAGGAAAAGGCAACCCATTCCAGTATTCTTGCTTGGAAAATTCCATGGACAGAGGAGCCTGGGGATCTATAGTCCATAAGGCCACAAAGAATCAGATGTGACTGAGCAGATATACAATACATATGTATACAATGGTGAATATATATACATATATTCACTGTTAATATATGCATAAATACCTGTGATGTAAGTATTAGCTCTTAAGGTCAATCTTAAAAGTTTACAGTAATGTCAAGTGAGAATTGAAGGACTGCTTGTTAAACAGAATCCAAATAAAAAGAATTAACTCACATTAAAGTATTAGATACGAATAGCCCAAGATAGGCTAATGTATCCACCTTCATAAGTTTTCAAAAGTTGTGTGTGTTGTTTTTGGTTAATTTTTGCCAGACTTAGAATACACATATCCACTCCTTACTCCTTAACATAAACCCTTAGTTCCCAAAGGACTAGTCTTCTCATTTACTCACAAATACTGTCATATACAATTCTATCCTTTTTTTCTTGTCTGGTCCATTTTTGCCACTTCATAAGGTCTGCTCTGATCAACACAGCTTCGCATTTATCTTCCACAGCCTCCTTTGAATTCTTAGAAATTACTAGCATTTATAGAACTATTTCCTGGTGTTTACCTTTGTCATGTTTTAGAGGAGTGCCACTTTATGGGAGGGAATGTATACTGTTTCTTTTTTTTTTTTTTTTTTTAATTTTAAAATCTTTAATTCTTACATGCGTTCCCAAACATGAACCCCCCTCCCACCTCCCTCCCCATAACATCTCTCTGGGTCATCCCCATGCACCAGCTCCAAGCATGCTGTATCCTTCATCAGACATAGACTGGCTATTCAATTCTTACATGATAGTATACATGTTAGAATGTCATTCTCCCAAATCATCCCACCCTCTCCCTCTCCCTCTGAGTCCAAAAGTCCATTATACACATCTGTGTCTCTTTCCTTGTCTTGCATACAGGGTTGTCATTGCCATCTTCCTAAATTCCATATATATGTGTTAGTATACTGTATTGGTGTTTTTCTTTCTGGCTTACTTCACTCTGTATAATCGGCTCCAGTTTCATCCATCTCATCAGAACTGATTCAAATGAATTCTTTTTAATGGCTGAGTAATACTCCATTGTGTATATGTACCACAGCTTTCTTATCCATTCATCTGCTGATGGACATCTAGGTTGTTTCCGTGTCCTAGCTATTATAAACCGTGCTGTGATGAACATTGGGGTACATGTGTCTCTTTCAATTCTGGTTTCCTCGGTGTGTATGCCCAGCAGTGGGATTGCTGGGTCATAAGGTAGTTCTATTTGCAATTTTTTAAGGAATCTCCACACTGTTCTCCATAGTGGCTGTACTAGTTTGCATTCCCACCAACAGTGTAGGAGGGTTACTTTTCTCCACACCCTCTCCAGCATTTATTGCTTGCAGATTTTTGGATCGCAGCCATTCTGACTGGTGTGAAGTGGTACCTCATTGTGGTTTTGATTTGCATTTCTCTAATAATGAGTGATGTTGAGCATCTTTTCATGTGTTTGTTAGCCATCCATATGTCTTCTTTGGAGAAATGTCTATTTAGTTCTTTGGCCCATTTTTTGATTGGGTCATTTATTTTTCTGGAATTGAGCTGCAGAAGTTGTTTGTATATTTTTGAGATTAGTTGTTTGTCAGTTGCTTCATTTGCTATTATTTTCTCCCATTCAGAAGGCTGTCTTTTCACCTTGCTTATATTTTCCTTTGTTGTGCAGAAGCTTTTAATTTTAATTAGATCCCATTTGTTTATTTTTGCTTTTATTTCCAGAATTCTGGGAGGTGGATCATAGAGGATCCTGCTGTGATTTATGTCTGAGAGTGTTTTGCCTATGTTCTCCTCTAGGAGTTTTATAGTTTCTGGTCTTACATTTAGATCTTTAATCCATTTTGAGCTTATTTTTGTGTGGGGTGTTAGAAAGTGATCTAGTTTCATTCTTTTACAAGTGGTTGACCAGTTTTCCCAGCACCACTTGTTAAAGAGATTCTCTTTACTCCATTGTATATTCTTGCCTCCTTTGTCAAAGATAAGGTGTCCATAAGTGTGTGGATTTATCTCTGGGCTTTCTATTTTGTTCCATTGATCTATATGTCTGTCTTTGTGCCAGTACCATACTGTCTTGATGCCTGTGGCTTTGTAGTAGAGCCTGAAGTCAGGCAAGTTGATTCCTCCAGTTCCATTCTTCTTTCTCAAGATTGCTTTGGCTATTCGAGGTTTTTTGTATTTCCATACAAATCTTGAAATTATTTGTTCTAGTTCTGTGAAAAATGTTGCTGGTAGCTTGATAGGGATTGCATTGAATTTGTAAATTGCTTTGGGTAGTATACTCATTTTCACTATATTGATTCTTCCAATCCATGAACATGGTATATTTCTCCATCTATTAGTGTCCTCTTTGATTTCTTTCATCAGTGTTTTATAGTTTTCTATATATAGGTCTTTAGTTTCTTTAGGTAGATATATTCCTAAGTATTTTATTCTTTTCATTGCAATGGTGAATGGAATTGTTTCCTTAATTTCTTTTTCTACTTTCTCATTATTTGTGTATAGGAATGCAAGGGATTTCTGTGTGTTGATTTTATATCCTGCAACTTTACTATATTCATTGATTAGCTCTAGTAATTTTCTGGTGGAGTCTTTAGGGTTTTCCATGCAGAGGATCATGTCATCTGCAAACAGTGAGAGTTTTACTTCTTCTTTTCCAATTTGGATACCTTTTATTTCTTTTTCTGCTCTAATTGCTGTGGCCAAAACTTCCAGAACTATGTTGAATAGTAGCGGTGAAAGTGGACACCCTTGTCTTGTTCCTGACTTTAGCGGAAATGCTTTCAATTTTTCACCATTGAGGATAATGTTTGCTGTGGGTTTGTCATAGATAGCTTTTATTATGTTGAGGTATGTTCCTTCTATTCCTGCTTTCTGGAGAGTTTTTATCATAAATGGATGTTGAATTTTGTCAAAGGCCTTCTCTGCATCTATTGAGATAATCATATGGTTTTTATTTTTCAATTTGTTAATGTGGTGAATTACATTGATTGATTTGCGGATATTGAAGAATCCTTGCATCTCTGGGATAAAGCCCACTTGGTCATGGTGTATGATCTTTTTAATGTGTTGTTGGATTCTGATTGCTAGAATTTTGTTGAGGATTTTTGCATCTATGTTCATCAGTGATATTGGCCTGTAGTTTTCTTTTTTTGTGACATCTTTGTCAGGTTTTGGTATTAGGGTGATGGTGGCCTCATAGAATGAGTTTGGAAGTTTACCTTCCTCTGCAATTTTCTGGAAGAGTTTGAGGAGGATAGGTGTTAGCTCCTCTCGAAATTTTTGGTAGAATTCAGCTGTGAAGCCATCTGGACCTGGGCTTTTGTTTGCTGGAAGATTTCTGATTACAGTTTCAATTTCCGTGCTTGTGATGGGTCTGTTAAGATTTTCTGTTTCTTCCTGGTTCAGTTTTGGAAAATTGTACTTTTCTAAGAATTTGTCCATTTCTTCTACGTTGTCCATTTTATTGGCATACAATTGCTGATAGTAGTCTCTTATGATCCTTTGTATTTCTGTGTTGTCTGTTGTGATCTCTCCATTTTCATTTCTAATTTTATTGATTTGATTTTTCTCTCTTTGTTTCTTGATGAGTCTGGCTAATGGTTTGTCAATTTTATTTATCCTTTCAAAGAACCAGCTTTTGGCTTTGTTGATTTTTGCTATGGTCTCTTTTGTTTCTTTTGCATTTATTTCTGCCCTAATTTTTAAGATTTCTTTCCTTCTACTAACTCTGGGGTTCTCCAATTCTTCCTTTTCTAGTTGCTTTAGTTGTAGAGTTAGGTTATTTATTTGACTTTTTTCTTGTTTCTTGAGGTATGCCTGTATTGCTATGAACTTTCCTCTTAGCACTGCTTTTATAGTGTCCCACAGGTTTTGGGTTGTTGTGTTTTCATTTTCATTAGTTTCTATGCATATTTTGATTTCTTTTTTGATTTCTTCTGTGATTTGTTGGTTATTCAGAAGTGTGTTGTTCAACCTCCATATGTTGGAATTTTTAATAATTTTTCTCCTGTAATTGAGATATAATCTTAATGCATTATGGTCAGGAAAGATGCTTGGAATGATTTCGATTTTTTTGAATTTATCAAGTTTAGATTTATGGCCCAGGATGTGATCTATCCTGGAGAAGGTTCCATGAGCACTTGAAAAAAAGGTGGAATTCATTGTTTTGGGGTGAAATGTCCTATAGATATCAATTAGGTCTAACTGATCTAATGTATCATTTAAAGTTTGCGTTTCTTTGTTAATTTTCTGTTTAGTTGATCTGTCCATAGGTGTGAGTGGGGTATTAAAGTCTCCCACTATTATTGTGTTATTGTTGATTTCCCCTTTCATACTTGTTATCATTTCTCTTACATATTGCGGTGCTCCTATATTGGGTGCATATATATTTATAATTGTTATATCTTCTTCTTGGATTGTTCCTTTGATCATTATGTAGTGGCCTTCTTTGTCTCTTTTCACAGCCTTTGTTTTAAAGTCTATTTTATCGGATATGAGTATTGCCACTCCTGCTTTCTTTTGGTCTCTGTTTGCGTGGTATATCTTTTTCCAGCCCTTCACTTTCAGTCTGTATGTGTCCCTTGTTTTGAGGTGGGTCTCTTGTAAGCAGCATATAGAGGGGTCTTGTTTTTGTATCCATTCGGCCAGTCTTTGTCTTTTGGTTGGGGCGTTCAACCCATTTACGTTTAAGGTGATTATTGATAAGTATGATCCCGTTACCATTTACTTTATTGTTTTGGGTTCGGGTTTATACACCCTTTTCATGTTTCCTGTCTAGGGGATATCCTTTAGAATTTGTTGGAGAGCTGGTTTGGTGGTGCTGAATTCTCTCAGCTTTTGCTTGTCTGTAAAGCTTTTGATTTCTCCTTCGTATTTGAATGAGATCCTTGCTGGATACAGTAATCTGGGCTGTAGGTTATTGTCTTTCATCACTTTAAATATGTCTTGCCATTCCCTCCTGGCCTGAAGAGTTTCTATTGAAAGATCAGCTGTTATCCTTATGGGAATCCCCTTGTGTGTTATTTGTTGTTTTTCCCTTGCTGCTTTTAATATTTGTTCTTTGTGTTTGATCTTTGTTAATTTGATTAATATGTGTCTTGGGGTGTTTCGCCTTGGGTTTATCCTATTTGGAACTCTCTGTGTTTCTTGGACTTGGGTGATTATTTCCTTCCCCATTTTAGGGAAGTTTTCAACTATTATCTCCTCAAGGATTTTCTCATGATCTTTCTTTCTGTCTTCTTCTTCTGGGACTCCTATAATTCGAATGTTGGAGCATTTCATATTGTCCTGGAGGTCTCTGAGATTGTCCTCGTTTCTTTTAATTTGTTTTTCTTGTTTCCTCTCTCATTCATTTATTTCTACCATTCTATCTTCTATTTCACTAATCCTATCTTCTGCCTCCATTATTCTACTATTTGTTGCCTCCAGAGTGTTTCTGATCTCATTTATTGTGTTATTCATTATATTTTGACTCTTTTTTATTTCTTCTAGGTCCTTGTTAAACCTTTCTTGCATCTTCTCAATCCTTGTCTCTAGGCTCTTTATCTGTGTTTCCATTTTGATTTCAAGATTTTGGATCATTTTCACTATCAATATTCGGAATTCCTTCTCCGGTAGATTCCCTACTTCTTCCTCTTTTGTTTGGTTTGGTGGGCAACTCTCCTGTTCCTTTACCTGCTGAGTATTCCTCTGTCTCTTCATCTTGGTTATATTGCTGCATTTGGGGTGGCCTTTTTATATTCTGGTAATTTGTGGAGTTCTCTTTATTATGGAGCTTCCTCACTTTGGGTGGGGTTCTATCAGTGGCTTGTCAAGGTTTCCTGGTTAGGGAGGCTTGTGTTGGAGTTTTGGTGGGTGGAGCTGGGTTTCTTCTCTCTGGAGTGCAGTGGAGTGACCCGTAATGGGTTATGAGACATCAAAAGTTTGGGGATAATTTTGAGCTGCCTGTATATTGAAGCTCAGGGGAGTGTTCCTGTGTTGCTGGAGAATTTGTGTGGTATGTCTTGTTTTGGAACTTGTTGGCCCTTGGGTGGAGCTTGGTTTCGGTGTAGGTATGAAGGCATTTGATGAGCTCCTATTGCTTAATGTTCCCTGAATTCAAGACTTCTCTAATGTTTTCAGGCTTTGGATTTAAGCTTCCTGCTTCTGGTTTTCAGTTTTATTTTTACAGTAGCCTCTAGACTTCTCCATCTATACAGCACTGATGATAAAACATCTAGGTTAAAGATGAAAAGTTTCTCCACATTGAGGGACACTCAGAGAGGTTCACTGAGTTACAAGGAGAAGAGAAGATGGAGGGGGTAGTTAGAGGTAACTGGAATGAGATGCGGTGAGATCAAGAGAGGAGAGAGCAAGCTAGTCAGTAGTCACTTCCTTATGTGCGCTCTATAGTCTGGACCACTCAGAGGTATTTACAGAGTTATACGGGGAAGAGGAGAGGGAGGAAGTAGACAGAGGTGACCAGGAGGATCAGAGAGAGGAATGAGTAGGAGAGAGACAAATCCTGCCAGTAACCAGTTCCTTAGGTGTTCTCTACCGTCTGGAACACACAGAGATTCACAGAGTTGGATAGAGAAGAGATGGGGGAGAAAAGAGACAGAGGCCACCTGGTGGAGAAAAAGGAGAGTCCAGAGGAGGAGAGAGTGGTCAAGCCAGTAATCTCGCTCTCAGGTAAACTTGGGTAGCGAAGTTTGGGTTTTTAAACGTACAAAATTGACCACAAAAACCTAAGAGCAAAGATTAAAAATCTAGAGTAGAGGTTGGATTATCAAAGATACAATATTAAAGAAAAGCAGAAGGAAAAAGGAAGAAAGAAAAAAAATTATTAAAAAACAAACAAACAAACAAAAGAAAAAAAAAAAAAACACACCAACAACCATCCAAAGAGTATATATGGTGTTTGCCTTAAAAAAAAAAAAAAAGTAATAATAGGTAATAGAAATAAAAATTAGAGGAGAAATAGAAGACTTAACAATTTAAAAAAAGCTGTTTTTGAAGACAATGGTCTGCTTTTCTGGTTGCCTGATGTCCTCTGTCAGCCTACAGAAGTTGTTTTGTGGAGTTTGCTCGGCGTTGAAATGTTCTTTTGAGGAATTTGTGAGGGAGAAAGTGATCTTCCCGTCCTATTCCTCCGCCATCTTTCCCTCTCCCTATACTGTTTCTCCAAACTAAATAATTACTTCCTTGAGGAAAGGGAAAGATGATGCCTTAGACGGCTTTGTATCTCCCACTTTGTCATTCACATAGCAGACAACCGATGCAGGTTTTATTGCTTTTTTAGATTCTCAAGGAACAGGAAAGATATTTAGAGAGCATTCTATCATAATATTGTTCTGAGAGATGTATTTCTGTACGAACACTTAAGAGAAAGTGAGAGGACTCTGTTAGATAATTTCATTTAAAAAATGCCAAACGTGTGGGATGTACCAACCAGAGATTAAAAACTAAAAGTCTTTGGTTGCAGACATACTTTGTTTAGCACTTGAACATTGTTCTTTTCAACTTAATTCATTGTCAATCTTTGAAATCATAAAAGTTCACATTCAAATCTGGGTTTATACTTTCTCTTGAAATATCAAAAGTGTTGGCAAAACTGGGTCCTTATGGTTCAGCATGGCGATTATTGTCCAAAGCCAGGCCTGGCTGCGCCTATAGGTGCATATAGCCATTTGGGGTGGCTGCACTGACCCTCTGTGTCATTCTGAAGCAATGACAAAATTTGTAGTTGGTTTTGGAATGAGTGACTTATTTTCTCAGAAGCAAACCTCTTCTCATCAGAAATGTGCCTTTGCTTTTCTGCCCTCAAACAAGTCAAATAAATCATGACTCAGATCTCATTCTACTGAAGTCTGAGGCAATCCAAATAAAAGGTAGCATTCCAAGTATTCAAGGAAAGAAACCAAGCTACTATTTATGTGGTGAAATCATAGGATGGCTCAAGAAAAAAGGGAATATATCATTAGTCAGCCAGACAGAATGTAGGATCTGTAGTAACTGGTAGAAAGTTCACTGAAATTACAGCAGAGAGGAGTACATGCTTGCTCAAAGAGATGTGCAGAAATTTTGACCGGGTAAAGACCGAAATTTAGCCCAGCTCTGTGAACCACTGTTTTTGTTCTCACCCTCATGATACCTAATTTAGAATGCTGCAACGAGCTTCAGTCATCACATAACTTCTCAGAAACACTGAGCACAGTCCACACCAAATGACACCAAGATTTCAGCAGTTTATAAAAAATTGGTTGACTGATCATAAGAGTACATTAGGGGTGGGATCCAGAAAGGCAGAAAGAAGAACTGAGTGCAATCAAGAGGGAACGGAGAAGAAATATGTGTGTGTATGTGTTTATACAGCTCAGTTGTTCAGTCATGTCTGACTCTTTTGCGACCACATGGACTATAGCCCACCAGGCTCCTCTGTCCATGGAATTTCCCAGGCAAGAATACTGGAGTGGGTTGTGATTTCTTTCTCCAGGGAATCTTCCTTACCCAGGGATCGAACCTGCCTCTCTCGTGTCTCCTCCATTGGCAGGCCGATTTTTTTACCAGATTTTTTTTTTTTTTTTTTTTTTTGCCACTTTACCACTGCACCACCTGGGAAGCTCAAAAGGATATTGAAAGGTTTCAAAAGTGAAAGTGTTAGTTGCTTAGTCGTGTCCAATTCTTTGCAACTTCATGGACTGTTTCCACCCAAATACAGGATGTGCATGTTTGCTAAGTTGCTTCAGTCCTGCGTGATTCTGCGAGCCTAGGGACTATAGCCCACCAGGCTCCTCTGTCCATGGAATTCTTCAGGCAAGAATGCTGGAGTGGATAGCCATTCCCTGCTTCCCTAGTGGCTCAGATGGTAAAGAATCTGCCAGCAATGCAGGAGATCTGGGTTCAACCTCTGGGTCAGGAAGATCCCTGGAGGAGGGCATGGCAAGTCACTCCAGTATTCTTACCTGGAGAATTCCATGGATGGAGGATCCTGGCAGGCTACAGTCCACGGGGTCACAAAGAGTCAGAAACAACTGAGCAACAAACACTTTCATTTTAGGGGCTTTGGTGAGTATGAAATCCAAGAGGCGTATGTCTGTTTCTCACTGAGGATACTGTCAAGATTTGAAGAAAATATCTCTAAAAGAAGCAGTCTGTAAACTCTCTAAACTCTGCCCTCAAACTATCAGACTGTGAGGTGTTGTTTTTTTTTTTTTAGCAAGTTGTTCAGTGAAAGGCACCGTCTGAAAAGACTCGGGTGATTTTTCTTCTCTTGCTTTACAAGCGAAAAAACTGCAATCCAGACATGGTGCTAAGGTCATTTATTCAGCAATTATTTATTGAATACTTCTTTCTGATGTGCAAAGACTAATTATCCAAAGTCATCGAACACAGAGAACTTACAGTGTAACGGCAAAAGAGCAAGAACTCAAACAGTATGTACTAATGAAATAATGAAGTAGTGATAATAATAATCAGTTACCGTGTGTGACCATGTGTCAGGTGTAATTATAGGATGTGTTTCTGTCACTTCATTTATTCTCCCAAATATCTTATGAGTAAGAATTAATATAATTGTATAACCATTACAGATGTAGTGAGTGAGGCTCAGAAATTAAATTCATACAGACGCTTGCTCCTTGGAAGAAAAGCTATGACAATCTTAGACAGCATATTAAAAAGCAGAGAGATTACTTTGCTGACAAATGTCCATCTAGTCAAAGCTAGTAGTCATGTCCTAACGTGAGAGTTGGACCATAAAGAAGGCTGAGAGCCAAAGAATTGATGCTTTTGAACTGTGGTGTTGGAGAAGACTCCTGAGAGTCCCTTGGACAGCAAGGAAATCAAAGCAGTCAATTCTAAAGAAAATCAGTCCTGAACATTCATTGGAAGAACTGATGCTGAACCTCCAATACTCTGGCCACCTGATGCAAAGAGCCAACTCATTGGAAAAGACCCTGATGCTGGGAAAGATTGAAGGCAGGAGGAGAAGGGGACAACACAGGATGAGATGGTTGGATGGCATCACTGACTCAATGGACATGAGTTTGAACAAGCTCCAGGAAATGGTGAAGAACAGGCAAGCCTGGTGTGCTGCAGTTCATGGTGTTGCAAAGAGTCAGACAGGACTTCGTGACTGAGCAACAGCAATAACAAATTCATTCATTCAACAAACGATTCTAATTCAAGGTACTTGAAACAGAGCAGTGATCAAAAGAAAAAAATACATATATCTTTTTATCTTTTTTAGCATGGACTTAACCAGAAAATGAAAATAGCAGAATTTCCCCTTGCCTTCCCATCGTCACATGATGAATTGGAATATAACAAAAACTTGAAGATGGAAAGACTGTCTCAGGATGCAAGACCAAGCAAACTGAAAGAGAATTCATTTTCTAAATTATAGTGAATCTGCAGTGGGCTCAACCTGATGAGTTTTTTAATCACAAATGCATCATAATTTGTATTTCAACCAATTTCCAGGTAACTCCATTACTGCTGCAGCAAAGGTCATAGTTTGAAACCTGCTATACTGGAAGTATTAAGTTGAAATAGAGGAAAATTCAGGACAAGGAAAAGATTACCTGCTGCTGCTGCTAAGTCGCTTCAGTCGTGTCCATTCTGTGCGACCCCATAGACGGCAGCCCACCAGGCTCCCCCGTCCCTGGGATTCTCCAGGCAAGAACACTGGAATGGGTTGCCATTTCCTTCTCCAATGCATGAAAGTGAAAAGTCAAAGTGAAGTCGCTCAGTTGTGTCCGACTCATAGCGACCCCATGGATTGCAGCCTATCAGGCTTCTCCTTCCATGGGATTTTCCAGGCAAGAGTACTGGAGTGGGGTGCCATTGCCTTCTCCAAAAGATTGCCTGCAGAAACTGGCAAACAAAAAGCCAATCAGAGCCTAGGGGAAAGTGGCAAAGGTTTTGCAGAAGTCACTGTGAGCCTTTTCCTAGAGAACTGGAACCTCAAGGCATCTCTTTAGGTTTCTCTCCATTTTCATTGTCACACATTTTCTTACCTTTAAATGCCAATGACATAGTGATGGTTCTAGGATTAAGAGCAGATGTTTACAAATAAGTTCGAAAGTGGTTTCAGTTCAGTTCAGTTCAGTTCAGTTCAGTCGCTCAGTCACGTCCGACTCTTTGTGACCCCATGAACCGTAACAAACCAGGCCTCCTTGTCCATCACCAACTACCGGAGTCCATCCAAACCTATGTCCAATGAGTCGGTGATGCCATCCAACCATCTTATCTTCTGTTGTCCCCTTCTCCTCCTGCCCTCAATCTTTCCGAGCATCAGGGTCTTTTCAAATGAGTCAGCTCTTCCCATGAGGTGGTCAAAGTATTGGAGTTTCAGCTTCAACATCAGTCCTTCCAGTAAACACCCAGGACTGATCTCCTTTAGGATGGACTGGTTGGCTCTCCTTGCAGTCCAAGGGACTCTCAAGAGTCTTCTCCAACACCACAGTTCAAAAGCATCAATTCTTCAGTGCTCAGCTTTCTTCACAGTCCAACTCTCACATCCATACATGAGCACTGGAAAAACCATAGCCTTGACTAGACGGACCTTTGTTGACAAAGTGATGTCTCTGCTTTTGAATATGCTATCTAGGTTGGTCATAGCTTTCCTTCCAAGGAGTAAACATCTTTTAATTGCATGGCTGCAATCACCATCTGCAGTGATTTTGGAGCCCCCAAAAAATAAAGTCAGCCACTGTTTCCCCATCTATTTGCCATGAAGTGATGGAACCAGATGCCATGATCTTAGTTTTCTGAATGTTGAGCTTTAAGCCAACTTTTTCACTCTCCTCTTTCACTTTCATCAAGAGGCCCTTTAGTTCTTCTTCACTTTCTGCCATAAGGGTGGTGTCATCTGCATATTTGAGGTTATTGACATTTCTCCCAGCAATCTTGATTCCAACTTGTGAAAGTAGTTTAGAAAGCACTAAGAGAAACAGAATGGAAGCCCCACACATGACTAAATTTTCTAGTGCACTCATTTTAAACTTTCTTTTTAGCAAGGTGGAGGGGACTTCACTTGTGGTTAGTGGGTAAGAATCTGCCTTGCAATTGAGGGGATGCAGGTTTGACCCCTGGTCAAGGAAATAAGATCCTACATGCTCTGGAGCCCATGCTCCACAACAGCTGAGCCAACATGCCTCAACTAGAGAATATGCGATCCACAAGGAAAGATCCCTTGTGGTGCAATGAAGATCCATGTGTCTCAACTGAGACCCAAAGCAGCCAAAACCTTAAATAAGTAAATGTTTTTTTAAAAAGTAAGAAGAAGCACATGAAATAGGTATGTAAAATATATTGATTTCAAACTGCAATGAATATAAGAAATTATTAAAGAGATATTTTACTTTCTTGTAATAAATCTTTGAAATCCAGTGTGTATTTTACACTGATAGCCATGTCAATTTGGATTAGCCACACTGCAAGTACTCAGTGGTCCATGTGAGAAGTGGGGTCATATCATGAAGGGCAGAGCCAAAGTGATACAGTGGAAATGCCTAATAATAAAACAGAATGAAGTATATCTGGAACTTAAGAGCAGCGGTCAAGGAGATGCGACCAAACCTAATTTAAACGTTACTGATTCTAACTTGTTTATGCTAAGGCGAAAGCCAGAAGAAGTTCATGAGATAGAGGAAAAGATGAGATTAAATAAAATTAAATTGCCTTCTCTCCCAGCCAAGATAGAGTAACAGGAACCAGATTTACTTTCATGACCAAAAAATCTAAAACAAACAAAAAAAAACCCCAAAATACATGAAACAATGGTTTTCACATATTAGGTATCAGTCTGGGCAGTATATAATTCCCGAGAGAGAACAAATTATCAAAATGAATCTTACAAATGACTCGGCTTATCAGTGGGAGAACTAGGGGGTAACAGACTTCTGTCTGAACTAGAAAAATATTAAAATAGGCCAATATCCACATTCTTTTGGCTCTAGGATGGGGAAGTGGGTTGATTTCAAATCGTTGAGGTAACTCTTACCCAGTAAAGGAGACTAATTTTAGAATTCTAATTTGCTTTTGTCCACTCTTAATCCCCCGAAGCTCAGTCGATAAAGAATCTGCCTGTGATGTAGGAGCCCCAGGTTTGATTCCTGGGTTGGGAAGAATCCCTGGAGAAAGAAATGGGAACCCACTCAAGTATTCTTGTCTGGAGAACTCCATGGACAGAGGAGCCTGGCAAGCTACAGTCCATGGGGTCGCAAGAGTCAGACACGACTTAGGGACTAAACCACTACATTTCACTAAAGTGAAATTGCTATAATGTAATTTAAAATTAAAAGTTAACAATAATAGGAAGAACACACAAATATTTACCAAGGTTTGCTTACATCCACAAATCTAGTCTTGTGGATTACAAAATGCAGTCCTTTTTTTGCTTTAACTCTTCACTGCTTTTGTTTTGTAGTTGGATATACTCTACCCATCTTGTTTGTTTTAACTGTAAGTTTAAAATAGGATCTTTCCAAGGAAAAGCTTCAGTCGTATTAGTTTCTTAGCAACTCCTATTCTTATACTCTTACTTTAAAATATGATTATTTTTCCCCATGTATTTGGTTTTCTAAGTTACAGATTAAATATCTGTTATTTTCTAATATGCTAGTTACTAGAATGTTAGAATTTGTCTAATTGCTTGTGGTAGGTATTAAAGAAGTTTTGAGTAAATTATCATCAAAAGGTTTTTAAAGATGGGTAAATGGGAGGGGAATCCTGATGGGGCTATAAAGAATATATATCTTTGCAGCTTAGTTGTATTATTTGAAAAATACGCCGTTTCTCAATGCTTATGGAAGAACAAAGGAAATTATTTGCAAGCTCTGTTTTCTCTCTCCCATACTGATTCTTACCACAATTGAAGAAGGTATTTTCAATTCAAACTCTATAATAAAAGATTAGTTGAGAAGAAAATTTTATATTCGTCAGAAGTCTGATAACTTTTTATATAGAAAACGTTAGTTCCCGCCACTCACTCTGAACCAAATAACCATTGCAGAGCTCCTCCTTTTAAAGAAAAATTCAACTGCTTTAGCTCCTTTTCATGTAAAGTCGCTTCAGTTGTTTCAAAACCCTTTGCAACCCAATGGACTATGTAGCCCCTCAGGCTGCTTGGTCCGTGGGATTCTCCAGACAAGAATACTGGAGCGGTCTGCCATGCCCACTAGTTCTTTACCACTAGTGCCACCTGGGAAACCCCTAAGTTCATCTCCCTTAAAGTTGGCTAATGCTGGTGACTAATCAAGGCTTTTCTGACTGCCTGTTCCCACTCCTAAAAGCAAAAACAGGTGTGCCAACAAGTAGGGAAAGTGAGAATGTTATTTGATAGGATTTCCCCTGACCCCTGTAAAATTTCTTTTACTTTTTTATATTTCAACTTTACCATAATCAAGATGGCAACTCTCAAGATATCCTACAGGAAAATTAATTACTGCGTTCTTTCTGCCACACCATATAGTGGAATTATAAATTTCTATGTCTACGAGGATTTTCATTTTCAAGATGGAGAAACTGGTACCAAGGAGAGTGAAATCAGCTCTCTATAGTACTAGGTTTTTGATGGTGATTTCTCCCTTGTGTCAGCAAAGAAAAGGACACAAGTTTGAAGTTAAATGAGCCAAGATTCGAATTCTATCTTGTTAAATTATATTTGACAATTTAGTTGACTGATCGAGCCTACCTTTTACTAATTATAAAATGGAGATGCTAGCTACTTACTGTTTTATTTAAATTCACACATTAATATTTGAATTGCTCAAATATGACTTTATTATCTATTTACTATATCAAAATTCAACTTTATTCTAAAGCTCCCAATCTCCACAGAATGGAAAAATTATTTTCTGATTTTAACAAATCTAGAGTTAACCCAGTGATCTTTTAAATCAAATTCTCACCTCAGTCCCTTTCTAAAACTTAGACACTTTGGGAGACATATCCAGTCTTTGGATGTTTCTTTCCTCTCCTCTTCATTATTATTAAGGCCAAATTTGACCTGCAATGCAGGGACCCCAGTTCAATTCATGGGTTGGGAAGATCCCCTGGAGAAGGGAACGGCTACCCACGCCAGTATTCTTGGGCTTCCACTGTGGCTCAGCTGATGAAGAATCTGCCTGCAATGCAGGAGACCTGGGTTCAATCCTTTGGTTGGAAAAATCCCCTGGAGAAGGGAAAGGCAACCCACTCCACTATTCTGGCCTGGAGAATTACATGGACTGTATAGTCCATGGGGTCTCAAAGAGTTGAACACGACTGAATGACTTTCACTTCACTTCACTGGAGGAGGTTCCTATGTTGCACTGTCTTGGCACCAGGAAAGGATTAAACAATGCCCCTGGGCATTAGCTGGTGATATCTCATCTCCATGATCTGGCCATGAGCCCACCATCTCACTGGGCATCCCTCGCTGATACTCATTGAAGTTGGTCTTTTGGGCCCTGTGCCAACATCCATCACAAAAGACAACCAATTTAGTCATTGACTCCAGATGAGAGTTTGCCACCTTTTTCAGCAACTTTTTAAATATTTAAAAAACATATTTATTTATATTTATTTGGCTGTTTCGGCTGTTAGTTGCAGCATACAGGGTCTTTTAGTTATGGTATGTGGGATCTAGTTCCCCGACTAAGGATCAAGCCCAGGCCCTCCACATTGGGAGCACAGAATCTTAGCCCACTGGACCACAAGGGAAGTCCCTTTTCAGCATCTTTATCTCAAACTCAAGCTTTAGTCACCCAATTACCCCTGCACTTCCCTACATACTCCTTAGGTACTCAGGAACTATCAATGAAACTCCCTTGAATCTTCTCTTGAGCCCACTTGCCTGGAAATCTTCCCGGAGTATGCCTACCTGACAAAGCCTACACTCCGCTGGCTTCTGGAGCACTCATATTCCAAAAGAGAAAGTGGAGCACAGCCTTCTCTGCTTTCAGAGTCTCACCTCACACTGTCTGAGATTTGTATTGCTTCACCTCTCTCCATCCTGGGCAGGCCGAGGGAATGAGAGATGCTGGTCCCCAGAGATCTTGCACAGCATCTCCACTTTGAGTCTAGTCTTCTGAAATTCTCTCCTCAAATGCTTCCTCCAACTCCAGAGAGTCTTTAGTTACCAACCTTCCAACCTCGTGAAGTGGGAGAGGAGACTTCCTTTGTGCTAGGCTTCATTTTTTTCTGCTCTGTGACTTATACTATCTCCAAGGATTTTTGCTTTCTTTAGATCCTCTCACATTTATAGAAACAAGAAATCCAGTGTCAGTATCCCCGGGATGAAATCAAGGTGTTGGCAGGGCCACTCTCACAGCGGTACCTGAGGGAATCCATCCTTTGCTTCTTCCATGTTCTGAAATCACATTCCTTGCCTCAGATTCCTTCCTCCACATTCAAAGCTAGCTTCAAATTGCTCTCTGCTCCCATCATCACATCTCCCTTCACCTTCTGAGTGTGTCCGGTCTTCCTCTGCCTCTCTCTTAGCAGGACACTTACAGCACTTAGGATCCACCCAAATAATGCAGGATAATCTCCTCATCTCGAGAGCTTTAACTAATCGCATCCGTAAAATCTTTGCCACGGAAGGTTAAGGTGCACATGTTTCATGGATTAGAATCTGGTATTGCTGAGGCGGGCAGTGGGGGCGGGTGTCACCATTCATCCTACGACAGGTGCCAGTGCAATTTAATGGAAAATTTTTAATAAAATTATACTAGAACAACTGAATATCTATATGGAAAAAAATGACTTATCTCTCTCTCCCACTATAGGCAAAAATTAATTTGAAATGGATCACAGTCTTAAATATAAGAGCTAAAACTGTAAAGCTTCTAGGACAGATATTTTCCTGAATTTGATGGTCTTCAAAGCAAGTGGTATATTGCCTAATATAGTTATATTAAAGATGATCAGTCTAAGTATCTCACTCACTTATTTAAATCCTTAATGGAAATGTTAAAGATGTTTTATACCCCTCCCTATTACAATGGGAATGCACGTTAGTTTATAAAATGCATATTCTAGAATAAGGCAACCTTATAATAACCAAATAAGCAAGAAGGTGAAGCAAAAAAAGTAGGGAAAAATTAAATTCAGCAAGGAAATAGGTTAGTAACAAACTGCATGTTAGAAGTCTTGGTTTAAGTGGCTCAAATTTTGACCTTTTAATCTACTAATATCAACACAAAGAAGGCAAAATACACACAGACTCCATAAAACAAAATCATGTTTGTTACCCCCAAATATGATTTTTCTGATACTGAAATAAGAAGAAAAATCTGCTTGAGTTTTCATGAAGAGAAAACTGGACAGTCGTGAAAATAAACAGCAGCCTTTCAATTGGTTTAATAAGGAGCTTCCTGGATGACATCCCAGCATGCACCTCGGTGTGGGCAGATGGACTAAAGCCAAGAACTGCTCCGTTAACTCAGTTCTACAAAGGCCCCATAGGCTGTTGTGACTGGGTTTGACCCCAGATGAATAGGTGCTATGCAAAAGAAAAGAAAGTGGGGCTATGTCTTTAAATAAGTTTGAGAGACACTGGACTAAATGTGTGAAACATTGCTGTAGGACTTTTCAAAGGCTTTAACTTATTAATATATATTGTGAATTTCCCCAAGAAAAGACATTCTTTTCCATACTATTAACTATTTTGCCAAGAATTAATTTCCCATCTATGCTTCTCAAGCTAAACTTGTGGAGAATACTTTACTTTGGAGTATCTGTAAGGGTGAGCATTTTATCAGACATTTTGGTTACAGGTAGTCCAGAGAAATAATGTATCTGATTAAGTGCTGAGACAGGTCAAGCTGAAGATTCTGTGTCATGAAGAATATGTGGAGGTGGACAGATGAGTGAGGGCTGGAGCAACCTCATTTCTGACACTCTCTGGGTAGGCTACCTTGGCATATGCTCCACACCAGAGGACATGACATTTTTCTGGTGCATGGGCCAGAGAGTTGAGGCTCATCCTTTGAAACCTGTCACTCCTAGATATGTCTATATGAAGAAACACTGGTGTAGTGTTTGGCCAAATGTTCATAAATCTGAAACTTTTTTTTCCGCCAGTGGCATAGAAAAAGTGGAAGAAACAAAGATTTTGACTTGGTTAGGAATAAAAACAATTTTAAATCAGTACTTAACAACAACAACAACTGAAAAAAATAGAAGAGCTTAAAAAAATACAAAATCTTCAAAACAAACACACAATGACAGAATAAAAAATTAATTCCTGTGAAAGTGAAAACAACTAATTCTGAATATGCAAAATAAATTCACAGATTTCCAAAGCTCCATGCCCTGAAGCTTTTTGCTTAGAGAACAAAATACTTCTCACTTCCCTAACCCAGCTGTCTCTTAAGGCATGGATGAGAGCTGCTAACTCTGGGATCTTGAGTGCCTGCTGGGTGGGGGAGAGGGGGGGCGCGGAGGGGAGGGTGTGTGTGTACCAGGCATCATTCCAAAGTCAACCTCCCTATTGGACAGCAGAATCCACTTGTTCCCAATTTGGATGCACAGAAACATCCAATAGGATAGGAGAGCACACATTAAAATAACTGTCGGGGACTTCACTGCTGGACTTTTTTTTTTTTTAAGATCAGTCTTCTTTTTTTTTTTAATGTTAATTCTGGCCATTTTTATTATTTATTTACTTTTTTAGGCCACACTGCATGGCAAGCAGAATGCAGGGTCTTAGTTTCCTGACCAGGGATGGAACTCATGCCCTCCACGGAGGATGTGCAAGATTAAGCCACTGGACTGCCAGAGAAGTCCCCTGGACACATTTCCTCTAAGTGTTCCAAGAAAGGTCACTGAGATTAAACAGCAATTTTCAAAGAAGAGAAATCACCTGTCAAAGAGAAATCACCTATCAAACATTAGAGCTACTGCGCTGAATAAGGAATAGTACCTGCCAGATGAATTCTTTGTCTAGGCTAGTCTAGTCTTGCTATGAAAGAGCTGAAGGAGAGACAATGCTGGCTTTCTTCCTTACCCTTAGAGTTCCAGCTATTATGATTTGAAGACACAAGGAAAGATCTTGATGTCTTAAAAAAATTTAGCTCACTTGTTTAAGTGGTGTCATTGTTGCCATAATTTCAGAAAATTAAGTAAAATAAAAGATAAGATAAAATATTCTAAGTGTAGACTCATTTCTTTTTCCAACTAAGAGTGAAAGAGAAGATATTTTTGGAAATGGTCCCCTGAGAGATATTAACTAATATCTGGAAAGGCAACTAAATGGACTAGACTCAAAGAAGAGATAGCCTAACATCTAGGTACACCAAAAGAGTTTGACAGCCATTAACGTTCTATGGTTTTTCCAATAGTTATGTATGGATGTGAGAGTTGGACTGTGAAGAAAGCTGAGCGCCGAAGAATTGATGCTTTTGAACTGTGGTGTTGGAGAAGACTCTTGAGAATCCCTTGGACTGCAAGGAGATCCAACCAGTCCATTCTAAAGGAGATCGGTCCTGGGTGTTCTTTGGAAGGACTGATGCTAAAGCTGAAACTCCAGTACTTTGGCCACCTCATGCAAAGAGTTGACTCATTGGAAAAGACTCTAATGCTGGAGACAGGAGGAGAAGGGGACGACAGAGGATGAGACGGCTGGATGGCATCACTGACTCGATGGACGTGAGTTTGAGTGAACTCCGGGAGTTGGTGATGGACAGGGAGGCCTGGCGTGCTGCAATTCATGGGGTCACAAAGAGTTAGACACGACTGAGCGACTGAACTGAATTGAACTGAACTGAACATTCTGTTAGAGTAGGAAATCACAGATCTGAGGTTGTCTGACATGGGGAAGGGAAAAAAATACCCAACGTTCAGAGAGATGAGTTAAGGCCAAAATATGAGTAGGGAGAATAGATCAGTAGTCTCTAAATAGAGATTAGATTTAACATCTAAGAGTAAGAAAAGATCTAAAGATGTCCCAGATTCTAGGAGCACAGGCCAGTTGGCATCTTCCAAGATCATAGCCCAAAGAGAATAGACCAGGATCGGCAGGAAGGATGGACTAGCTAGAAGGAGTTAGTCCAGAGCCCAACACAAATGGGCATATTCCTGTAAGAGATTCCTTGAGAATATGAGGTCTGTGCCTAAGACAGCCTCTCTTCCTCATTCCTCTTTGGCATCTTGCTTGAAATGACTTCAGAGGCACTGGAGACAGAGAAATGTGTCTCCACAAGCAACTTGAACCCTTCAGCCATAACAGCAAGAAATCACAAGGAAAGTTCAAATAAATCTTATAAGTGGCTTTGTTCATTTCACACAACAATGTATGGCTACACTGGCCCTTT
This sequence comes from Capra hircus, assembly GCF_001704415.2. NCBI lineage: Eukaryota > Metazoa > Chordata > Mammalia > Artiodactyla > Bovidae > Capra > Capra hircus. The sequence goes on from NC_030816.1 coordinate 67,109,083, forward strand.
GTTCATTTTGTGAACTTTTCCACTTCTTTTAATTCTGAGGGCATGATTTTCTAACCATAGTGCTCAGTACACTCACTTTGCTCATCAAATCTTCTCTTTGAGAGTGTCATATTTTAGCCCCCTGGTCCTTCCACATTGCCTCTCCTGGTTTGCTTAATGCCCTGTTATGCAGGGACAAACTTCTCCTTCTGTATTCTTACCAGAAGTCTCATGTGGCTCAGTCCACCAAGTCTAGCAAATCCTTTCTCCTGGGTCAATTGAGCCATCTGTTTGTTTCTTGTATCGACACCCTAGGCGCTGAGACAATCAAAGTGCATTACTCAGCTGGTTGGTGGTACAACAGAATATTGGTTTCTGAGCTCAGTTTGTCCCTTAGATGTCTCTGAGACACTTTTTCTTGAGTTCATTTAACAAACAATCATTGCTCAGTACTTTCCCAATATGTGCAAAATATGCTAAGTGCGAAAATATATGGCAAAAGTACTAAATATTTATGCAAGTTTGAAAATTGAAGCACTCTTATAAGATTCTTGAAATGATTAAGACGCATTAATTATCTTTTCACCTTTCCTTTTACTATGAGAATGATGGGATCTTAGAGTCTCTAAGGACACCTTCAAATAAATCTGAATAAAAACAGAGGCTAGTCTTCAGAGTTCACGCAGAGAAATACCCTCAATCCAGACTGAACTTAAAGAGAGAAGCACTGATATAATATACAGTTTTCTCTCCCCTGTCCCTTAACAGCTCTGGAGTCTCCGGAATTCTTTGTACCGGCTAGAATTCTGCCTGTGATAAGTAGCCTTTCCTCTGTAGGCAGTAGCCTGAGCTAGAAAGTCATCCTCCATCCTACTTTAATTTGTTTGAGAAAGTACACACTGATATTTACTGTGTGCCGGACCCTGTCCTGCAGGTGCAAACATGAATATCACACCTTCAACAAAGTCACTGAATCTCTTCTAGAACTTCCATTCAACTGACACTTTATGATTGCTTTTATCATCTTAGTTTAAAAAGGAATCATAAGCTTATATGCAATTTTTATTCTGGCGTTGGAATTGGGTAAGTACAATTCTTCCTTTAAAAATGTAGGAAAGTCAGAAGGATGGGTAACCCTCTAAATAAATCCTAACATGGATACAAAGGAAGTGGCTGCTGCTGCTGCTGCTGCTAAGTCACTTCAGTTGTGTCTGACTCTGTGAGACCCCATAGACAGCAGCCCACCAGGCTCCTCTGTCCCTGGGATTCTCCAGGCAAGAATACTGGAGTAGGGTTGCCATTTCCTTCTCCAATGCATGAAAGTGAAAAGTGAAAGTGAAGTCGCTTAGTCATATCTGACTCATACTGACCCCATGGACTGCAGCCTACCAGGCTCCTCTGTCCATGGGATTTTCCAGGCAAGAGTACTGGAGTGGGGTGCCATTGCCTTCTCCGAAAGGAAGTGGAAACTTTTATTATACTGGGAGCCTGCTATGTAACAGGATCTATAGATGAACAGTCAGTGTGATGAGGGCATGGATGAAGTTGGGAACTTTAGTAAGAAAAGGTCTGGGATAACCACTGTTAGTATGGGAAGAAAAAAGATATATGAGCACATTGTAAAAATCTAGGCTATTAACTTAATAGATTACTTAACCTATTCTTTCTCAAAGCCTGAATGCTGTTTTTCTCAAAGGTCCATGCTTACTTGGACCAATTAAAATTAAAATACAGGGCTCTGGGTAATAGTTATTGAATGATATACTCTAGTTTCCATAATGTATGAGATAGGAGATTAGAAAAGTGAATGAGACTCAGCCTTCCCATCCAGAAGGATATAGACATGGGTTTTCACATCGTATTTTCAAGGGGTGAATCCCTACTCTGCCATTATTAAGTCAGTGGATGTTAGACACAATACTTAACCTCACCATTCCTCAGTTGATTTGTGTGTATAATGAAGATAGCTCTGGTATTCACTTCACAGCATTATTTTGAGGATTAAATGAGATTCTGTTTCCTAGTCACTAAGTCATGTCCAACTCTTTGTGACCCCATAGACTGCAATGCACCAGGCTTCTCTGTCCTTCACTATTTCCTGGAATACATGTAAATATTATTCAGTATAACGGCTGTAACAGAGAAAGTGCTCCATAAATTTAAGTCATTATTTTCAGTCCAAGCAATCAACATAACCAACTAAGGGTCATGAGAATGTCAGTCATGGAAAGCAGTAGAAGTTTCTCATAGATTGACAAGTTTACAGAAGATATGAGCAAGATTTTACTTCAGCTGAATCAAATTTGTTTGTATCTCAGAAAAGGACATCTAAGTCCCAAATCAGGGATCAACCAAAGAAGAATTTTGTTTCTTTAAGCAACACAGAATGATTTCTCTCCTGGCTCTTTTCTCAGCCTTCCTTTCTTCACTCTCTCCCTGGTAATCTCATTTAATATCATGACTATTCCCTATCCACAAAGTCAAACTAAATTGAAAAATAGAATTACGACTTCTGTCTTCAGTTTGGAATAGATGTCCAAAAGTGGTTTTGGCAAAGAACCTGCCCTACCGTACAAATTCAGCAAGAAAGACTGAGGCAACAAATGGTGGGATGGAAAAGAGGTCATCTGTCTTGATCACAGCTGATCACAAATACACATCTGCATAATGGTTGGCTCTAAGTCAAAAAAATTTCTGAGAGTAGGGGAAAGTGAGCAATCCACATCTAGAACACTTGGCTGTGCACTGCAGAAATCAGCCTTCTTTATTAAAGTGGGTGAGCTGTGGGTGAGCATAGTCAGGGATGACAATGGGCCATGAACAAATCATACAAAAATATCCCCTTCCTCTATTTATATGAAAGGATCTCCTTCCTCTAATCTTATGATCCAGACTCCAGAGAAAAAGATCAGGAAGTAAGAAGTTGAAAAAAGCATGTAAGAAACATAGCCCCCATTCATTAGTTTTAGTATTTTCATCAACAAAAACTCCTGAATGTCCACCATGTTTCAGGCATCATGAGATATCCAAATCGTGGCTCGTGGTAGGGCCAATGTCCAATTATCTATCAACCCTACTGTCTTCTGGAGGGCACATCTCTCTAATGTTTTCATGTCTTTCTGACTCTTTTAAAATATACTCTCTCGCATACACATGAGAGCATGGACCACTGGAGACTTAACAGAAGCAAGACAATCAGATGTTCAATCAAACCTTGAAAAATAAAGTCATCAGAGGCTAAGCCCTTATTATGTACCAAAGGAAAAAAGCATATGTGTAATCGCTGATTCTGCAAAGGCCTCATTTTTACCATTCTTCTTGTCTGTGAATTTTCCCTGGCATGCGGAAGGTGAGGGGATGTGTCCTTCTTCTCAGACAACAGATGTCTTGGGATGCAGGGGACACAGCCTCTGCTGCTCTCCCTCACCTTGATGTCAGCCCCTGTACGACTCAGTCTCTACTGAAGAATTAAATAGGAAGCAGGAGCCAGATGGAGACTAGACACAGAAGTCTTTGGTTCTTTGTCCTGGCCAAGTTCATTATTTGCAAGGATGTCAGGATTTCCTAGATTGACTTGTATTCCCCTAAATTCACATGTCCTGTGTGCTTTGTTGCTCAGTCATGTCTGACTCTGCAATTCCATGAGCTGTAGCCCACCAGGCACCTCTGTCCATGGGGATTCTCCAGGCAAGAATCCTGGAGTGGGTTGCCATGCCCTCCTCCAGGGGATCTTGCCAACCCAGGGATCGAACCCAGGTCTCCTGAATTGCAGGCAGATTCTTTACCAGCTGCGCCACCAGGGAAGCCCTTGAGGTCCTAACCTATAGTATCTCAGAAGTGCGTTTATTTGGATTTCGGCTCTTTACGGAGGTAATCAAACTAACATAAAGTCATGAGGGTTGGTTCTATCCCAATATGACTGGCATTCTTATTTAAAGGGGAAGTTTGGAGACAGATACCCACACTCACAGGGAGAACACCAAGTGAAGAGGAAGGCAATGATGTAGAAACTGATGCAAATGAATGCCAAACATTGTGAGCAAGCCACCAAAAACTTCAGAAGAGGCATAAAACAGATTCTTCCACATGGCTCTTAGGAGGAACCAACTCTGAGGACATCTTGCTCTTGGACTCCTACTTTCTGGAACTGTGAGACGACGCATTGCTGTTGTTTAAGCCACTTGGTTATGATATCTTATCATGGCAGCAAACGAAGATGTAGGGCTAATGCTTATACTGTTCAAAGTACTGAATTGTGTCCAGGTTCATATGCAATCTCCTAAGAAATGTAAATGCTTCTTGAAAGCTTTTCAAATTTGTGTGTTAAGAGCCTCGAGAGTGAAAAGAAAAAAAAGAGCAAATATTATTTCTTCAGAATGATTCTCCCCAAATGATGACAGTGTGCTGTTTAAAAAGCCCTTCTCTTTGGAAAAGTGCACCCTACATTCTCATCATTTGTTTCCAGCAGAGACAAGAATGACTCTCTTTTATTTCCATGTCAGATAATCACATATCAATGATCTAACCTAGAAAGTGGTGATTAACGTAAATTAGCATATGTGCTGCTTGTCATTTTACACTACCTCATTTTGTCCCAGGAACAGGGCACTAATGAATGAAAAGCGCAGATCAGACCAAAGATGGACAAGTTCAGATGCATGAGTATTTACTATGAAATCATGATTATGATCACTCTATGTAAAGTGAAAGCTATTTAAACAGGTCTCCTTTGTTTCCTTGCTCTAGGCTTATAACCGCTAAAATACGGAACACCAAACCAAAGCATAGTGAGGTATTGCGAGTTAGAATTCAGGAGAAAAGATTCTAACCTAGGTTTAGCAGGGCCAGCAACATAATTTTCAAGGCCCGATGCAAGATGTGAAGGAATAATACATACACACATCTCAAGGTGCTCAATTTTCCTCACTCTATCTATATAGAAAGACCTAGTCTCAAGCATTTTAGAGACATGCTACACTAAAGCCAAAAGCCAATACTAGCCTATTAATATTGTTTTGATGATGTATGAAATTAATACAAATGTACACCCAAGACCATACATTTAGAAGATTTCATGTCATAATAGGTAATTCCAGCTTTTTTCAATCTAAAAAAAATAGAACTACTTATCCAAGGTGCTCTCAAGTTTGTCACTGCTCTATAAGGCTAATTTGGCTAATGAATGCCACCTGCTGAGTCCCCACCTCAGTCATCCAGAGAGAAATAAAGCAGATGATCTTGGTGATTGGCAGTTTCCTCATGCTACAAGGCCACTGAGCATTTTTTCTGGCTTTTCTCTCAGGGCCAGAGTTCTAACGAGCACCATCAAATCAGGCCCTGCCCAATGGCATGAATAAGTGTGAGTCTTCTCTTACCAAAGTCCATTCATAGAAAGGAGAAAGTCATGAAGAAAACCCAGGTCATTTGTAGAGATGTGGCTAGACATAGAGTCGGTCATATAGAGTGAAGTAAGTCAGAAAGAGAAAAAATCGTCTATTAACACATATATGTGGACTCTAGAAAAATGATACAGATGAACCTATTTCCAGAGCAGAAATAGAGATGCAGATGTAGAGAAGAGACACGCAGACATAGGCAGGGAAGGAGGAATGGGATGGACTGGGAGATTAGGGTTGACATACACATTACCATGTGTAAGATAGCTAGCTAGTGAGAACCTGCTACAAAGCACAGGGAGCTCAGCTCTGCTCTGCACTGACCTAGGACGGGGGGATGTGGCCGGGGAGGGAGATTTCCTCCTCATCGCAACATTGAAAGCCAATGAGCTCAGTTCAGTTCAGTTCAGTCACTCAATCGTGTCCGACTCTTTGCGACCCCATAAATCGCAGCACGCCAGGCCTCCCTGTCCATCACCATCTCCCGGAATTCACTCAGACTCAAGTCCATCAAGTCAGTGATGCCATCTAGCCATCTCATCCTCTGTCGTCCCCTTCTCCTCCTGCCCTCTATCCTTTCCAGCATCAGAGTCTTTTCCAATGAGTCAACTCTTCACATGAGGTGGCCAAAGTACTGGAGTTTCAGCTTCAGCATCATTCCGTCTAAAGAAATCCCAGGGCCTATCTCCTTCAGAATGGACTGGCTGGATCTCCTTGCAGTCCAAGGGACTCTCAAGAGTCTTCTCCAACACCACAGTTCAAAAGCATCAATTCTTCAGCACTCAGCCTTCTTCACAGTCCAACTCCCACATCCATACATGACCACAGGAAAAACCATAGCCTTGACTAGATGGACCTTTGTTGGCAAAGTGATGTCTCTGCTTTTGAATATGCTATCTAGGTCAGCCATAACTTCTCTTCCAAGAAGTAAGCGTCTTTTAATTTCATGGCTGCAGTCACCATCTGCAGTGATTTTGGAGCCCCAAAAGATGAAGTCTGACACTGTTTCCACTGTTTCCCCATCTATTTCCCATGAAGTGATGAACTACTCCTCCAAAACAGCTTCATTTTTTAAAACTCTGGCCAGAGTTTTGTAATGCTCTACCCATAGTCAGGTCAAGTCCTACCTGAGTGTATAGATAAGTAGATAGATAGATACAAAGATAGATAGATAGGAAGAATGAGAAAAAGAGAGTGGGGTCATATTTATGACTGAATATTAATTTTTCCAAATATGTACTGGAATCAGAAAGATTATTGTCAATAAAAAATACAGTTTTCTTTTGATAATAGCAATCTATATATTCTTACAGCATAAGACCCTACATTATTCTCTAATAAGATGTTAAAAATCAGACCAAACAAAGCAAAATGTTTCAAAACATGCTTTTTCCAGTGGACAGGAAAACCATTAGTCCTAAGAACGTGCTTATGCCAAATCCCTCATCTTGAGGATTTTACCATTCTCCTTGGAAACCACTTTAAAATTCTGTCTTTTTCAAGCTGCACTAGTAAGAAGCAGTAATTGCATCTCCATATAAAATTAAATTTACATGGAAAAAGTAATTTGAAAGCTAACATAGAGTCTGATCTTTACAAATATTATTCCAAAGCTCATGCCAGCCTATGGGCACTTATACAATTTCACGCTTCACACTTAGTTTCTTCTTAAATAAAATAATCAAAAACTTCAGTAAGTTTTTTCTTGACTATTAGCTTAAAAGTTTTCATTTAACGAGACCATCTACTGTGCCATCTTATTTATTCTAGGGGTGCCACTGAGGTTAAATCTCTGTCACAAGCAAATTCAACACTTGCTATGGTCTGCATAAAATTTTTACTTGCTGACTTGTTTGTGTGAATAGTTGGAGTACTCTAGTGCTCTTGGGAGAGTAATTCTTTTAACTTTCCTCCAAAGTCTGGGGACTCTTACTTAGCCCCAGGGCTGTAAGGACAAACTCTTCTAGAGAGAGCATTCAAACTCTGCCTGCTTCCTTGCTGGGAGCCAATCTTAAGAAAAAGTAGGAATACTTTCACCTCATCAGCTTTTTCCCATCCAGCTTGTCCTAATATAGAGAGTGCTTAGGCTCTGATAAGTCTCCATCATTGCATATCAGATTCATACATCCCAGATGTTTAAAATTATAAATCACCTGCAATAAGCCCTTCAGTAATCTGGGTGAGAAATCCTTTCCATATCACCTAATCATGCAGAGTTTTATTACTGGGTTACTTTAAAATCTAAGAGTATCATTTGTTTTCTTTATTTCCTTTATTGTCCCTTTGACTCTGCCAGCCAGACAGACAGACAGACACACACACAGTGACATACAGAACAGGAACTTTCTCTTTGTTGGGCTTCCTGGCTGTGTGACCGGGTCAATGGCATCTCTGAGCTTCAGTTTCCTCAATAGGACAGGTGTGAGATGAGATACTGTACCCACAGAGTACAAAAGAGGTGTCACTGAAAAGGTTGTTATTAATTACTAGTATTATTACTCTTTGTCCATTTTATTATCAATACATCATTTGTATAAAATTGCTTGCATAAAATTTCTGGAAGAATTTGAAACTGTTTCCAAGCTAATGTGGGTATGAGAGATAAAGATAGATGATGGGTAGATAGATAATAGATAGATAGATAGGATCTTATTTAATCTTTCTGTTAAGCCCACACAATATTCTGCCCATTACATAAATGAAGAAACCACAGTTGGATAATTTAAGGAAACATATTCCCTGATTAAAAAGCTACCGATTCCAGAGATTTGACTTGTGACTAAGACTGTATTCTATGTTAACACACATGCTAGTTAATTTAATTCCTGTTTCTCAAATGATTTATAAGCATGTGTCCAGTAACTTTGAAATGTTTGTCAAAGAAGGTCATTAGTAACAGTAGTACATTTCTTCATTTCCAAGGAAAATGATACAGGGTAATAAGCAGCCCCTTTAATTGGATTCACAACCATACTTTGATTATGACATAGTATAAGAAAAGGGTGGAGGAGGAAGAAGTGATCAGTGGAGAATAAGTTTCATCCATTTTAATTGGTTAAGCAGTATAAAATTCTGAGCAAATCCCATTTCAACAATGAGAAGTCTTTTCTGTTTTCCTCAGGAAGTCCAAAGAATTATAGAATTTTTTTAAAAGCTGGAAGACCTTAGAGACTGAGGTCAAGAAAAGTGCAAGATGTTCCAAAGAATGCTGTCTGGGCAAGCCATTTCAAAATATGACATGGGTTATTGTCTTTTCAAAACAGCACTGCTGGGAGCTTATAATTATATTTTATATATGACATGTCTCATTTTATTGATATCTCCCAGGAGTTCTGTTTTGTAACCAAGTGGTTCCCTGCCCCCCTACCTTTGAGTAATGACAGAGACCTGATAGTTCTGACTTGTGCATCTAAACTGCTTATATGTATACCTTTCATGTACCTGCAGCAAATTGGAAAGCATGTGGTTGTTCTTCTTTTTTGTTGCTGTTCATGTCCCACTCTTTGCAACCCCGTAAATGGCAGTACACCATGCTTCCCTATCCTTCACTATTTCCTGGAACTTGCTCAGACTCAGAATACAGTCCTCTCTTGGTCTCCAGCTAGCTTGGATTCCTGTATCCCTTGCAGGTACCAAAATCTTCAGATGTTCAAGTCCATGATATAAAAGGGTGTAATACAGTTGGCCCTGTATATCCGTGGTTACCTGAAGATCTTCAAACCACAGTTGAGGTTGATTGAATCATGGACATGAAATCCATAGATACCAAGGGCCAACTGTGCACAGAAACAGTTTGACTTTGGAAGATAAAGAACACTGGTCCTACGAGATTGCAAAATACAGCATCAATTTCACACTTGATTTTTAGGTAGTTTCCCAGGAAATGACCCTGCCACAAAAGGCCTCTGTACTTGTTTGGTGAGAGAGAAAACACAGCCTGAGAAGAGGGGAAAGCACTGGACTGGAAGAAACCTTCAAAGCTCTGCATTCAGTGTTTGCAGTGATTTATTTAACAAGCATGTTTTGAGCACCTCCTGATTGCTCTAAGTTGATAGTCTTTTCCATACATCAAGACTACCGTGCAAAGTAGGAGCGAAATTCGCAAGTGGTTCCAGATTTTCAAGGACACGTGATTTCCTTTCAGAACTTTATCTTGTAAATAATACATTTGGTCACATTGCTAGGAAACTCCCTTGTGGTAGCTAAGAATTCGGCTATAAAAATGCCTAGAAAAGCTTTGCATTCAGAACGTTTGTCCCCTGGGATATCTGAAGTTCTCAAGGTATCTCTATCTCTTCTGGTCCTTTGACCACTATAATATACTTCCTATTTGCTTTAAAAGTGTAATGGATTTTGCTATAAGAATTGTAAAAAAGTGCTGATTGGATTTATTTCATTTTTCATCAATCCCTTGGGAAGGCTGGACTGAGAGGAAAATGTATGCCAGCAAATTTTCATCATGTGGATGTACAGTTGATCTGAAATGAAATGAAACTTACCATTGTGGTGGAACTATCTATAGAAATCCACAGATGTGCCTTACAAAGCTGTGTATCAGGATCTTTTGATGATGTATATCAAGGAAAAGTTTTTTAAAACATGAAAATTATCACAATCTTACCAAGAACCTAGAAAAATAAAAACTAAGCCATACACACTGAAATGTCCTTTTTTCTCTCCCACTTACAGATATAAAGCTTTAGTCACAGTAGTTTTATTCCAGTCCATCCACACTTAGTCTTATTTTGATTACTGGTGTATTTATAATTTAGAGCAAAATTACTGGACTCCACTTTAAGTCACAGTAGAATAACTGGAACCAGACTTTTCTTCTCGCTGTATACAGACAGATAATAGGGGTAGAAATTGAGAAAGTAAACAATGCTCTCACTTAATAGAAAAGTCCAGATAATCAATAATTAAACTATGAGCCTCCTTGAAAGAAAAGCAATGACAAACCTAGACAGCATATTAAAAAGCAGAGACTTGATTTGCCTACAAAAGTCCGAATAGTCAAAGCTATGGCTTTTCCAGTAGTCATGTACTGACAAAGCTGGACAGTGAAAATATCTGAGCACTGAAGAACTGATTCCTTTGAACTGTCAATCCTAAAGGAAATCAGTTCTGAATATTCATTGGAAGGACTGATGCTGAAGCTGAAGCTCCAACACTTTAGCCACCTGATGCAAAGAGCCGACTCACTAGAAAACACCCTCACACTCAGAAAGATTGAAGGCAGAAGGAGAAAGTGACAACAGAGGATGAGATGGTTGGATGGCATCAGTGACTCAATGGACATGAGTTTGAGCAAACTCCAGGAGATGGTGAAGAACAGGGAAGCCTGGCTTGCTGTGGTCCATGGGGTTGCAAAGAGTCAGACACGACACAGTGACTGAACAACAACAAAGATATTCGATGCAATCATACTTTTCTTGAAGTTATCACAGAACTGAGGTCCCAGATTTACCAGTTAACCTAAAACCTGGGAAAGACAGTCACCATAAGTAGAGATGGATGCAAGCACTGCTTCCTTGCGACAGAGCACAAAAGGAAGAAATGCTAGAAACCATGCAAACTGCCAAAAAGAATTCAAATATAGTATTGTTAAAAGCCAATTCTATCCAAACTCTTCCAGAAAGTAGAACAGTAAAGCTCCCCAACTCATTTTATGATGCTAGCATTACCCACATACTAAAACCAGATCAAGACAGTACCAAAAAAGTAAACTACAGACCAATATCCTAATGAATATAGACCCACAAATCTTCCACAAAATGTTAGCTAATCAAGTCTAAAAATGTATTTTAAAATATGCCACAATTGCATGGGAATGTTAGGTTGGTTCAACATTCAAAAATCAGTGTTATTCACCCTATCAACATACTGAAAAAATATAAAGTATTTGCTTGCTTCGTTGCTGCTGCTGCTGCTAAGTCACTTCAGTCATATCCGACTCTGTGCGACCTCATAGACGGCAGCCCACCAGGCTCCGCCATCCCTGGGATTCTCCAGGCAAGAACACTGGAGTGGGTTGCCATTTCCTTCTCCAATGCATGAAAGTGAAAAGTGAAAGGGAAGTCACTGAGTCGTGTCCAACTCTTAGCGACCCCATGGACTGCAGTCTACCAAGCTCCTCCATCCATGGGATTTTCCAGGCAAGAGTACTGGAGTGGGGTGCCATTGCCTTCTCCGGCTTGCTTCATTAGAAGCAGAAAATGTCTTTGCATAATTGAACATTTATTCCTGATCAAAAATGAATTCCCAGCAAACTAAGAATAGAAGGGAATTTTAACTTGAAGAAAAAGTATCTATGAAAAACTACATATACCATCATAGTTAATGATAAAAAATTGGTTACTTTGCTCCCATGATCAGAAACAAGATATAGAAATTACTGTTACAGCTTCTACTCAATATCTTTCTACGGGTGATCGCCAGTGCAATAGATCAAGAGCCAGAAATAAAAGGTACAGAGATTGCAAATAAAATATTTTTACTCATCAAACAAGAAATTATCTACATTAAAAATTCCAAAGATTCTTCAAAAATTTCCTAGACCTAGTAGAGAGTTTAGCAAAGTCTCAGGTTATAAAACCAATATTCACAAATCAAATATATTCCTAGATACAAGCCATGAACACTTGGAAGTCAAAATTTAAAATACAATATATGACAGCAATTAAAGCCATTAAATACATAAATATAGCTTAAAAATTATGTGCAAGAGCTGTAAGCTAGGAATTGCAAATACAGATTACAGAAATGAAAGGCCTAAATAAATGGAGAACTGTATAATGTTCACACATCATATGACTCGATATTTAGATGTCAGTTCTCTCCACACTCTTACAGATTCAAAACAGTGTCAATCAAAATCCCAACGGTCTTTTTCTTTTTTTTTGTACAAATTGTCAGGTTAATTTGAAATTTTATATGGAGTTGCAAATGAATTTGATATAAAAAGCAATTTTGAAAAAATAAGATTTAGCTTAGAGAGTATACATTACTAGACTTTGACTCACTAAAAATTTACATGAATCAAGATAATATATCATAAGAATAGACATATAGTTCAAAGAAAGTCTATAAATAGACCCACACATATGTCAAATGAATTTTGACACAGGTGCCAAAGAAATTCAATGGATGGAAAGATTGTAGTTTCAACATATAGTGCTGAAATTTAGAAGGCAAAAGTTAACTTCTACTCTTACTTAATACATATGCAAATATTATTGCTAAGACATTTGTGGCAAAGACAACATCTAAACTTTTGACTGTGTGGATCACAATAAACTGTGGAAAATTCTGAAAGAGATGGGCATATCAGACCACCTGACCTGCCTCTTGAGAAACCTGTATGCAGGTCAGGAAGCAACAGTTAGAACTGGACATGGAACAACAGACTGGTTCCAAATAGGAAAAGGAGTACGTCAAGGCGGTCACCCTGCTTATTTAACTTATGTGCAGAGTACATCATGAGAAACCCTGGGCTGGAGGGAGCACAAGCTGGAATCAAGATTGCCAGGACAAATATCAATAATTTCAGATATACATATGATACCACCCTTATGGCAGAAAGTGAAGAAGAACTAAAGAGCCTCTTGATGAAAGTGAAAGTAGAGAATGAAAAAGTTGGCTTAAAGCTCAACATTCAGAAAACTAAGACCATGGCATCTAGTCCCATCACTTCATGGCAGATAGATGGAAAACAGTGGAGACAGTGGCTGACTTTATTTTTCTGGGCTCCAAAATCACTGCAGATGGTGATTGCAGCCATGAAATTCAAAGACGCTTACTCCTTGGAAGAAAAGTTAAGACCAACCTAGACAGCATATTAAAAAGCAGAGACATTACTTTGCCAACAAAGGTCCATCTAGTCAAGGCTATGGTTTTTCCTGTGGTCATGTATGGATGTGACAGTTGGACTGTGAAGAAAGCTGAGCACCGAAGAATTGATGCTTTTGAACTGTAGTGATGGAGAAGACTCTTGAGAGTCCCTTGGACTGCAAGGAGATCCAACCAGTCCATTCTAAAGGAGATCAGTCCTGGGTGCTCATTGGAAGTACTGATGCTAAAGCTGAAACTCCAATACTTTGGCCACCTCATGCGAAGAGCTGACTCATTGGAAAATCCTGATGCTGGGAAAGATTGAGGGCAGGAGGAGAAGGGGACGACAGAGGATAAGATGGCTGGATGGCATCACTGGCTCGATGCACATGAGTTTGGGTGGACTCCAGGAGTTGGTGATGGACAGGGAGGCCTGGCGTGCTGTGATTCATGGGGTGGCAAAGAGTCGGACACAACTGAGTGACTGAACTGAACTGAAACAGTAAAACTATAAAACTACTCAATGAAAATACAGGTGAAAAATATTTTCAATACTGGTGAGGCAAACATTTCTTAGACAATACACAAAAAGTAGTAAACTTGAAGAAAAAAATATAAAAATTTGAATTCATTAAACTGAAAAATTTCACTCTTTTAAAGGTATCATTAAGAAAATGTCCATGTAAATCATGAACTAGTATCCAATGTTTATAATATATATATGAGTGCAAAGGATCCATACACCAAATATATAAAGAAATCTTAAAATGCAGTAGTAAGAAGAAGCACAATCCAATTTTTAAAATTTAGCAACATAGTTAGACAGCTCATGAAAAAACATAAATGAATGACCATTAAGCAAGTGAAAAAATAATCTACTTCATTGTCAGTTCACTAAATTAAAATGAGATATCAGTTTATATCCCCTAGAATGCCTAAAATTTTTTAAAGCATGAACTCCAAACGTTGATAAGAATGTAGAACAATTGGAATTCTCATACAATTCTTGTGGAAGTTAAAAAGAATTGCAAATCTCTTAGAAAAGCTGTTTGGCCATTTCTTATTGTTAAAATGTGCAAGAAAAATTTACAAAAAGACTTGTACAAGAATGCTCCTAGAAGATTTATTTTTAAAAGCCAAAAATGGAAACAAACCAAAAGTACATCAACAAGAGAATGGCTAGAAATTTGTATGTATTTATACAATGGAATTATTACTCAGAAATAAAAAGGAGCAGACCACTAACACACAAGAATGTGGATGAATCTCAAAAACATACTGAATAAGAGAAGACAGACACAAAAGAATATCTTTTGTATGATTTCATTCATATGTGGCTCTAGAGCAGAAAAGCAATCATCTATTATTGAAGAGGGCTTCTCAGGTGGTGCTAGTGGTAAAGATTCCACCTGCAATGCAGGAGATGTAAGAGACGCAGGTTCGATCCCTGAGTCAGGAAGGTCCCTGGAGAAGGGCATGGCAACCCACTTCAGTATTCTTGCCTGGAGAATCCCACAGACTGGTGGGCTTAGTCCATAGGGTCGCAAAGAGTCAGGCATCACTGAAGCGACTTCCCATAGCATAGCATTATTGCAAAAGAAGGCAGGTGGTTTCCTTGGGGCAGGATGGAAGGAGAACCTGCAGAGCCTCCAGAGAGAGGGCAATGGTATGCCAAGGGCAGGCAGTGGGCATAATCTACCCTGGTTACTGGCAATAAAGTGGATATATTGTCTGCAGAGATTTAAAAACAGGAATAAAATGTACCAAAAAATTGTTGGATATTTGTTTATCATTATATATTGGTTATTCTAAACACCATCAGTTACCACCAAGCTTTTGTCACCATCCTCCTCCTCTCTTGGTAAGCTAGTGTATCACACTGTACACTTAAAATTGATGTATTTTGTTCTAGGTAAATTAAACCTGAAGACAGTTTCTTTTTTTTTCTCGGAGTTTAGTTGCTTCACAGTGTTGTGTTAGTTTCTGCTGTACACCTAAGTGAATCTGCCACACGTACACGTACATCCCCTGTTTGCCACCACAGAGCACTGAGTCAAGTTCCCTGGGCTATACAGTAGGTGCATGTTAGTTAGCTAGGGACGGGATGAATTGGGAGATTGGAACTGAAGACAACTGATTTTAAAAGTTAAAAGTAAAATCAGTGAGCATCTCTTATATGCAATATCTTGTTCCTGGAATCATGGGGAGATGAATAAAATGTTTCTAGCGTCAGGGAAGCCATTCTTTATTGGAGGAGGATGGTGTACTCAGGGAACTATCAGAATGTGATAAAGAGTGCAGTAGAGATACTAATAAAATGCTTGGCAAGCCACAGCAGGGGTTATCATCTGGGAATATCCAAAGCACTTGCACAGAGAAGGCAAGAAGGCTGTGTCCACAGTATAAATAAAAACTAACTGGCCTCTGCGGTGGTTACATCTATCCCCAAGACCTCAGTGAGAAGCGGTTTCACTGCAGAGTACTCAATGACACTTTTAATTTATCTCCATGATGTGAGAGCAGAGGCAGTGAGCAACTACAGACAGAAAGAGTACAGTACCAGTGTGCTAAGATGGTTGTTTCACTGTGGCTAAAATTTCGATGTAGGTCAACATACCATCTGCTAGCATGAAAATGAAACAAGTTTATAAATTACTGTACAAGTGGGCTAACCTGGCTCAGTGGTAAAAATCCACTGCCAGTGCAGGAGACATGGGTCCAATTCCTGGGTCCCAAAGATACCCTAGAGAAGGGCATGGCGACCCACTCCAGTATTCTTTCCTGGGAAATTCCATGGAGAGCGAAGCCTGGCAGGCTACAGTCCAGAGGGACACAAAAGAGTCTGACATGACCAAACGACTAAACAACAAGGAGTTTGGGAGAGAAGAGATAAAGCATGAAGATCTCCCGAGTGGGTGATGTTGTCCTATGTCCAATCTAGTGATTCACAGTGAAAACTACAACTGCCAAGAGAACCAGAATTCCAAAAGCCATTCTTGATCTACAAAGATGTTGCCTGGGGTCTATGAGATTCTCAGAAAAGGGAATGATTGGGTGAATTTCACAGTATCATCAGGAAGTGAAGGTGCCCCAAACTCTAATGTGACTTCTACTTAGTGACTAAAGAACAAGCTGTGATCCACAGAGGGAAAGATTGTTTTCGGAAAAAGGAATATATCCTGAAGGGGGTGCTAATTGAACTGTAAAAATGAAATGGGTAGATTTTCTAGAAATTCAGCAGCACAGGGTAGATGAGACTGGGATAGAGTGAGACCTCCCAGGAAACGGTGACATTGCAAGCGATGCAAAGCGAAGAGAGGATTGGGTGAGATTCAGGAAGTTAGAGAAGTCATTTGACTTAGCTTCATTATCTGAATTACTCGAGTTTTCTCTTTGTTGTGATAAAACAAAGAAATGATAACTATGCCACAACATTTGAGCCCATGCTCTAGAGCCCACGAGCCACAGCTTCTGAGTCCACATGCTGTAACTACTAAAACCCAAGCAGCAGTGAGAAGCCTGCACACAGCAATGAAGAGAAGCCCCCACTCTCCACAACCAGAGAGAGCCTCTGTGCAGCAACAAAGACCCAGTGCAACCAAAACTAAGTAAGCAATAAATATTAAAAAATAACTAAGAAAAAATTTTGCTGAAACATAAGGAACATAACATATAAGAGAGAGGGGAAAGACAGGAATGAAAAAGGAATTTGTAGACAAGTTATTAAGAACTGAAAGTCAACTTTACAAAGCTACACAACCACTTGTATTTACAGTTCCAAGTGAGGTATCAGAGGCTATAATAAGTGTGTATATGCTTGTGTGTATACACAAACACTGACTTACATTTGACATTATTCTGTTTGTTTTTCCATTATACATTCTGTGGCAAGTTACTGCTGCCTGTGGTAGAGTGTGAAATCATCAAGAAGCTAGCACACACCATGTATGCAATTTCCTTCTATCTGAGTCTAGGAAGTCAGCTTGATAACCATCACAGTTTTCCTCCATTCATCCAACTCTAAATGGACCCATATGGGTATTATAAAAGCTCAACCCTGAACTACCTTCTAGCACAGCCAGGGGCCCAGGTTTATTTAAGCTTTTGAACTTCTGTTTTCCCTATGTATGAGATCGGAGTATTCCTCCATCAGTATTTAAAAGCAGGTACAAAAAGACCTTGAGTATAGTTAAATAGTTTTCTCTATCAGCTCATCTCTTTTGGTTTGGCTCCAGTGAAGTTTAAGGAAGTGATCTGATTATAGAAGGAACTGAGATTCTTTTGACTGCACATGTCTATCTAATCTTAGTGGACACATTTACTCATTTCGATTAAATTAAAAGTTCACTTGGTGTCTAGCCCTCTTGGAAGAGTTTTGTAGTGTATACCTTCCAAGGTTCAACCAGAGAGGCAGAACCATTAAGAAATTTATACATGCATGTTTTAAGGGAAGTCACAATTGTGGGAATGGGTTAAGCAGTTTGAGCAAAGCTATTGTCTTCATGGCTAATACAGTTCAAATTCCAGAGGGCAGGGTGGAAAAAAAAAGGGGTCATAAAGTCAGAGAGAGCAAGGCCCAGCTGGAGCTCTACAGAGCTGGATCTGGCTCAAAGAAGGAAAGACTGAAAGTTGTTTGTTCCTATTGTTTCTGGCATTAATGGTATGGCTATACTGCAGAAACCAGGAAGGTAAATGCCTATATCTGGCCCAGGAGTCAGAGAAGGCGGAGAAGAATCCAGGGAAATGTAAAGCCAGCACAGAGGTAAATGCAGCTTCAAACCAACAAGACTGAGTCAGCACTTTGGTGAGTCCAAAGTACAAAATGCTTGCTGCTTCCTTTCTGCTCCCTAAATCTTCCAAGGGTATCTCTTGGGGCTCGCCAGCAGGAAACCAACAAGAAAAGGAATTCTGGGAAATGTAGTTCAACCTAGTCAAGCTGACACCTTACAAAGCCACCACAACTCATTTTAAAGCATTTTTTAAAGTGAATAACATAGTCTTGAATATTAATTCTTCTAAATCTCTTGTGTCTTTAATATTTCCCTTATGTAAAGTCTCTGCTATATGTTTATGATGAAAAGAGATGGGAAAACAGCATTTCTTAACACCCACTGTTGTAGAGCATAAACTTCTCTTTTTAACTGACTCCCTACAGAAAACTATTGCTTATTATTCGTCTTGTAAACCACTACATAAACTATGGAATCATGAGGTTGGTAGGAATGGCAGAAGTCATTTATTCCAGTCTTTGACCTCTGGTGGGCTTTGTCTACATCCTTGTAGACTAAAGTTCAACCAGCTCACTGTGTAAAATACCCTCACGCTGACTTATTAACCAGCTTTGCATTATTTAACACTGGATTGGACTGTTTCTGTATCCAATCAATTGGAAAATTGAAATAATTGAAATAATGTAAAGATGTCAGACCACTATTTCCACTTTCCTGGTGGCTCAGGAGGTAAAGAATCCGTCTGTAATATGGGAAGCCTGGGTTCCATCCCTGGGTCAGGAAGATCCCCTGGAGAAGGGAATGGCAACCCACTCCAGTATTCTTGCCTGGGAAATCCCATGGACAGAGGAGCCTGGCAGGCTACAATCCACAGGCTCACAAAGAACTGGACATGACTGAAGAGCTAATTTTGACTTCTTGAAAATTTAAACAAAACGGGATTTGGAGGAATGATGAGAAAATAGTTATAATTCTGGACTTAGCATTGACGGGGGCTATTTCCTGCATTCAACCAACGGTCCTTTGGACTGACTCCTCAGACCTCCATAGCAGCTCTGGCTCCCCAGGCCAGATGGACTGAGCTGAGGTCATAACAAGCCCAAAGACCAGTACTCTTTTTGTGGAAACTTAGATGATCCTGCTTCCATCTTGTGAGCAGATACTGCCACTTCTAGTGAGATAATTTCCTCTAGTTTAAATCGCAACTTCAAAAATTCCGTTTTCTTTATTCAGGTAGAATAAGAAACAGACTTTCCAGTGCCCTACTAAAAATAGGCCTTTGGATAAATAAAGACATTTTACTGCTGCACAAGTTTTCTTAGCTGATTATATTTCTGTAACTGTCCCTCTTTTGCATTCATTTTCCAGCCCTTTGACCCATTTTTCTCCTTCCATCTTCTAAAATTTTGGAAAATTCTCTTCATATTTCCTAGGCTTTAAAACTAAAATTTGGATAGAGGACATTGGATGAACTTAGCAAACAGAGGATTTGCAAAGGCCATTTTTGCTGTGGACCTTGCCTATTTTATTCGGTGTGGATGCTTTATAAGCAGGATTCTGGAAAGAAAGTGATCAGCCCTCAGCTTACTTCTCAGTCCTGAGAGTCACCTGATCACTTTGTCTTCATAGAGTCCTTCTGTGGCTGTAAGAGCTTTTCTTGAATAACTTAAGCTACAGTTATGATTAAACTATCTTTGAAGAGCCCTTGAAAAGCAATTTTTTTTTTTTCTCAGAGCCACCAAAAGGACAGCGCACCTTCTGAGGTAGTTGTATGTGGTCTGCTGAGTGTTCTGAAGTAAGGATTGTACAGTAGGGTGAGAGAGAAGCGCTCTCCACTTTCGAGGCCATGTGCGGATCACTTCCACTGACATGGCCGGCTTTGACTAGGCAGTGCAGTCTTTCAAGGCACACTGCCTGACGAGTGATCGCATGATCGCGTGATTTGCTCTCCCGTTTCCTCTGGACTGTTTAGAGATTCTCTGAAGAAATTCAGTGAGTATTATCCCAATCTGCTCAAGCTGCTGTAACAAAATACCACAGGCGGGGAGGCTGCAAACACAGATATCTATTTCTCACAATTCTGGAGACGGAGAAGTCCAAAATCAAGGTACCAGAGGATATTTTACCAGTTTCTTGTGAGGCTCTCTTCCTGGCTTGCGGACGGCACCTTGACACTGTGTCCTCACATGGCTGAAAGGGAAGACTCTGGCGTCTTTTTCTCTTTTTTTCAAAGAAGAGTTCTCCCAAGAAACACAGCCAAGTAAGTTACTTACTTATTATAAGGAATTGGCTCATGCAGTTATAGAGCCTGAGAAGCCCAGAAATGCAGATGGCAAGCCAGAGACCTGGGAGAGCAAAAGGTTAGTTTCCACCCAAACGCTGGCAGGCTCAGGCGCGAGAAAGTGCCGATGCTTCCGTTATAATACAAAACTCGGAAGAAATGGTATCCCAGCTCAAGACAGTCTCTAGGAAGGTGGTACGAATTGAGAGACTAGCATGGAAACATATATATTACCATATGTAAAATAGGGAGCTGGTAGAAATTTGCTGTATGACGCAGGGAGCTCAAACCCTGCACTTTGTGACAGTCTAGAGAGGTGGGGGTGGCATGGGAGGTGGGAAGGAGATTAAAGTGGGAGGAAACATATGTATCTAGCACTCCCAGGGGCTCATACGAAAGAATCTGCCTGCAGTGCAATGCAGGAGACCCAGGTTTGGTCCCTGGTTAGAAAGATTCCCTTGGAGAAGGAAATGGCAACCCACTCCAGTATTCTTACTCAGAGAATCCCATGGACAGAAGAGCCTGGTTGGTTGCAGAGTCGGACACGACTGAGTGACTAACACTTATGGCTGATTCATGGTGATGTATGGCAGAAACCAACACAATATTGTAAAGCAATTATCCTCCAATTAAAAATAAAGAATTTCTTTTTTTTAAAAAAGACAGTCTCGAAGGAGTTCCCTCTTACTTGAGGGAGCATCAAACTCCTTGTTTTATTTAAGTCCTCAGTTGATTGGAGGAGCAGCCCACCCTCCTAAAGAAGAGCAGTCTCCTCTTCTCAGCCTACTGATTCAAACATTAATCTCTCCCAGAAACACCTTCACAGACACACCCAGAATTAGACAGCACCAAATGCCTGGGCTCCTCATGGTCTGGTCAAGCTGACACATAAAATTAACGATCATAGGTACTTTCCATTTATTTCCAAAAATTGCCCAGATGTGTTGAGAGGATCATTTTTTATTATCTGTTGGATTCCTCCAACAGACATTCCTGAGTTACTATTGCGTGCAGAGGTGTATTTTTTCCTATCCTCTGCACACAATTCTGCCCACTCAGAGCAAGCCTTTACTTTTTCCAATTACTGCTTTAACAGAGAAAGGGATAAATCTGTTATCTTTTACTTTGAGACAAATAAGATGTTTGGAAAAATACTGGTCAGTGGACGATCTGTCCTGCTCAGTGAGTGTTCCAACACTGAGTTTACAAAAAGGCATTTTCTCCTGCCATAAAGATCGAGGCTGGCATTCTCAAGACCCAGACCTGGACAAAAATCTACAGTACAAAATACTTTTGCTTAAAGAGTCATTTAATGACTTCCAACTGTAGATGTGTGCCATGATAAGGGAACGAGAGCTGAAATCATTGGTAACTTGAAATTGTCTGAGGGCCCTGCCTGGGCCCTGACCCTGTCCAGAGAAGGGTAAGCTCCAAGAGATGGTTTAATCTGGGGCCTCTGACTCTGGAGAGGTCAGCTGCACTTGTGTCATTTAAGGGAACAATTTGATGCCAGCCTTTTTCAAAAGGTCACTGGATAACTCTGATTCTTGACCTCTGCCTGTTCTTACCAGACTGATGTAGAAACCAACAAACACAAAATGTTGATCAAACTACTTTCCTTCCAGAAAAAGTAAAAAATAGTCAGAGTGCAGGTAACCCAGTGACTTCATGATGCTATTTAGATGGAGATAGAAGAGAACCACAATAAACAAACAAGGTATCTGGTGACCTTAGGTGGTTGGAGAGACACTGGGTTGAAAACACTGGGTTTTCAACCACCCAGCTTCAGTCTAAGTTACCTTCTTTTCCATTTTGGAGCCCATTATGCACTTGAAGCACCAGATTATTATTTTCTGTTTTAAAGGAATCTATAACAAATGAGAAAACAAAGGAATACTTACTAAAACCTTATCTATGGAGGGAAAAGGAACATAGTTTCCTAACACATTTAGGTCAATCAATTTCTAGATAAAAGGGAACTCAAAAACCCTCAAAAAAGTTTGCTCATTAATTTAAAAAAAAATAGTTTACTCCTAAACCATCATGAAAATTGAGTCATAATGTGACTATTTTAGCCATTATTTGGTAACTAGAAAAGAAGTTGATATACCAAGAACAAAGAAATGTGTTGGGTAGAAATAAATGAGCACCCTCAATGGATGAAGGATTTTAAATTATGAAAAAGAACAGTGCTCTCACTAATCTCACATAACAAGCAAGTGCCATAGAGGAGTTGGGGAGGAACGTCAATGGCTTTCAACCCTTTGGAGCACTGAAAATACCAAATTAATGAGGAGCACATGGAGCTCCCCTCAAAATATAAATCAAAGCCCAGAGTTTAGAATATTATCAAAACTCTCGAATCCCAAGCACACCTATTAACACTTATTATGTTTATAGAGATTCAGTTTAATACAATATGGAGCTCTGTGTTAACATATAATATAGCAAGCTAAGTAATCAGACCCCATACTCTACTGAAAATGTCTAAAAATTCCTAAAAGCATATTTCAAAATATTTCTTAAAAGCCCTGAAGAACAAGCAAGATATTTTGCCCTGAAAATATTTGTTAATCTCTGCAAGTTTGAGTTCTAGTTTTGATGATTCTGTGGGGAGGGGGTGTTGAGGTCAGATGTCAAAGCCCCAAACCAGCTCAGGATGGGCAGTCTAAGAAGAGCCCCTCTCTCCACAAGGGAGCTACTTTCCTTGTAGCTCAGTTTGTAATCCGCCTGCAATGCAGGAGACCCAGGTTCGATCCCTGGGGGGGGGAGTTCCCCTGGAGAAGAAAATGGCAACCCACTCCAGTATTCTTGCCTGGAAAATCCCATGAACCAAGGAGCTTGGTGGGCTACAGTCCATGGGGTCACCAAGAGTCAGACATGACTTAGCGACTAAACCACCAGCACTCCACAAGGGTTACAGGCTGAGAGCTGGGGTTAATCAGAGCTGAGAAGGTCCATCATCTCTACTTTCAGTAGTTCTGTCCACAAGCTGCTCTTGATTTGCTGCACAGAATCACATCACCTGAATGGTCCCTGAACCTCAAGCCAAAAATCTGAAGTTTTAGAGAGAAACAATACAATAAGTGAGTCTTCCTCTAGCTGGATGCCACAGCCTAAACACTGACTCATCACTTGACCTTGGGCCAGGCTCTTAAGCTCAATGTGCCATTATTTTCTCAACAATATATTGAGATGATAAGAGTGCCTCACAGGGTTGGCAGAAGGGTTAAATAAATTAAAGCACTCATGGCTGTGTCTGGCCCATAGTAAGCTATTTATAAGTGTAAATAAATTTTAAATTTTATTTGAGAATAAACCAATTAAAGATGGGAGGGAAGGTGTATGATTGGAAAAGGCAGACAGGGGCTTTGATAGGGGGCACTTGCAGCACTGTTCTTGAGCACAGGGAGATTATATGGAAGAAGTCATTTGAAAGCATATTTTAAATTGTATGGAGCTTCCCTGGTGGCTCAGTTGGTAAAAAAATCACCTGCAATGCAAGAGCCGCAGGAGATGCAGTTTCTATCCGTGGTTTGGGAAGGTCTCCTGAAGAAGAGAACGGCTACCCACTCCAGTATTCTTACCTGGAGAATTCCATGGACAGAGGAGCCTGGTAGGCTACAGCTCATGGGGTCCCAAAGAGTCAGGCATGACTGAGAGACTAACATTTTTAAATTGTGTATCTATATGTTTTGCACTTTTCTGTAGGTTCAGTTCAGTTCAGTTTATTTGCTCAGTCGTGTCCGACTTTTTGCGACCCCATGAATCGCAGCTGTATGTAATTTTTTAAATGGAGTAAGCTCTGTAAAAGTGGTGCTTAAACATATTAGCCTAAGTTTCCCTTTAAACTCTTTAAAATTATTAAGCACTGCAAATAACTTAAAAAATTTAATTGGAGTATAATGGCTTGACTATATTGTGTTGATTTCAGCTGTACAGCAACATGAATCAGCTGTAAGTATGCACATATCCCATCCCTCTAAAGCCTCCCTCCCACCCCTTCATCCCACCCCTCTTGGTCAGCACAGAGCATCAGGCTGAGATCCTGTGTTATATATCAACTTCACTAGCTATCTTTTTTACACATGATAGTGGGCATGTATTTCAATGCTATCTCTCAATGTATTTATGAATATTACAGTCAAAAATAAAAACTGAGAATTCGAAAATATTTATTAATTCATTTAAAAATAACAATAAGTGCATAACATAGGAACATAAGTGATACCATTTGGTTAATTTGTCATATTTTTCTAAACAAAAGAAAATAATGAGAAGAGTGGGGTTTTAAAATATTTTAGCAAATGACTCAATAAAAGCCTACTAGATTATTATTTCTTCAGCATTCAATGTGTTGCAATATGTTGTTTCAGTTAAAGTATATGAAGAAATTCCAGCTTCAGATATGCTTTTGGGCATAGGAAGAATATTTTAATGATCTCTTCAGACAATTGTGAATATTCTTCTTTGATACAATAGTGAAAGTTGACAAGTAGTATTTTCTTAAAGACTAATTTTAATTGTAGATTCAGAAACAATATCAGTGAAATTTCATGATCCATTACTTTAAAATTCATGAATCTAACTTCACGTTAAATGGATGTTTTATCCATAAAAACTCATACTGGTTCCCTTAGTTAGCACATCTTCCAAACATTGACATATTTATCAATCAGTGTTAAAAATTATCACATTCATTAATATCATTACTGATTTCATCAGAAACTTTCAAAATATTGGAAAACTGTCTTGCTAAAAGTGGCAGATACAAGTTTTGAAAAATTCTATTTTTTGTTGGAAAGCTTTAATTGTACCATTAGCAACCAAGAGTGATATTTTCCTTGAACTGATTTTATTAATTTTCAAAGAAATGTCTGCCAAGTACCCAAATCTGAATAACCATAGCTAGTCAGTTGTTCTTTCAAGAAAAAAATGGCATCCGTGAAAAAAGCAGCTAACTGGGCTTCCAATGGAAACCACCTCACAAGCATTCTCTATACTTTGGTATCTAGCAGAATTACTTTATATACTCTTCCACTTTGTTACATTAGGTATTTAGAACTACATGTACTCAATAATCAACATTTAATAATAGTTTTTGCTACTTCATCTAAAACATTCTGAAATAAAAAGGCTTTCTTTTTTTTTCTTTTCTTACTGCAAATAAGTAGTTTGTGGGGGAGGTAAGGAAGACAGCTTTGGCTTTTCACCAAAAGGTCTTGGTTCCAGTCAGAATACATATATATATATATTTAAGTAAATATTTTTGTTTAATTTCTAGAAATTTAATATCATCTATAAACTGAGGTTGAATCCCTTTCCTCACCACACACACACACACACACACACACACACACACACACTTCTCAGATATGATTTTATAAAAATAAGTGCTTTACACTGAGAAAGATTAGGTAACATGTGAAGGGTGATGTGAAACTGAACACAAAACCTGAAGTATCTGTGCAAAGCTGGCCTTGATGGGGCTCTGAGGACCTGCATGTACTAGAGCCTGGATTAAGGAGCATGGGTTACTTGGCTTATTTGGTGAGTTCATTGTCATTCATAAGATTTGAATGGAGTGCATTATATATGCACTTACTGTAGGAAATTTAAAATAAAAAGCTAGGAAAATTATTTTTAACCAGTCACCACTGCTTTATACACTCTTAAAAAAAAAAAAGAAATTCTTAAATAAATGCATGACATTTGGAATCCTCCTGCTATATAACAAATATCACAAACTCAGAGGTTTAAGACATCCATTTACTGTTCCGCAGTTCTGTAGGCCACAAGTCCTGGGACTGCGTTACACCAAGTTTGTATTAGTTAGGGCTGCATTACAGAGCACTACAGAGTAGGCATCTGCTTCCACCCTCATTTAGGCTGTTGGCAAAATTCAATTCCTTGTAGCTGCAGGACTGATGTCCCTATTTCTTTGTTGGATGTCTTCCGGGGTTCACTCAGCTCTTAAAGGCTACCCACATTTCTTGCCAGCAGTGGACAAATTTGTCCCTGGCATCAGGTCTCTTTTGAGTATTTTCAGGTTTCTTTCAGCAGGAAGATCTTAATCCTTTTTAAGTGCTTACCTGTCCTGGGACCTCTGCTTCTTGTTTGGGAGACTTAATGACTGACAGTAGATGGTTCTTATGTTGCTCAGTAGTTGCTCAGAGTTGTAAAGGAAGTTCTCAGTCCTTCTCAGGTGAAGAAAGCATGACCCAGGTCTCACTTTCTGGCACGAAGAGTGATTTCTTGCTTAGCAAGAGATTTTGTTGTGCATAAAGATACATGCAGTAACATTCCTCTGTAATAAAATTAATACTTTAATACTTCCCCTAGCAACTGATGTTTGGAATATCAATGTTTAATCATTTTATAAATGTGGACTGCCTTCATCATTCTTGAAAGCCAGACTATAAGAGAAATTAATGCAAAATATAGGGGAAGGCAGCATAAGTATACCTAGGGTCTAGCATGTTTTTTAGCCTTTATGAGGTGTTTATCTAAATGGTTCTGAAGCTCTTTCAGGCCATGATTCCTAGCTAGGCTTTAAGCCTGTTCTTAGGCAGGGAAAAGCCCAAGTATCTATGCTGTGCACCTACATGAGAAGCAGAGAAATTCATGTGAAGGCTGGCATCTTAACACAGACCCAGCCATCTGAGAAAGGAGAGAGGGAACGAGGCTGGAAATAGGATGGAGGTAATGGGATCTGGAGGCCATCAGCTTTGCCCCTCCCCATGTATACACACATATGCACACATGTACACACAGAGACACACTTTCACCCATATGCACATAATACACTTACACACAAATACACACATATACACTCATACACATAAACATACACACACAATATACTCACACATATATATACTCACATACACACACATACACATCTACACATGCATACACATACACACAATATACTCACACACATATACACTCATACACATACACAGATACACACATACACATATCGCACTCATATGCACACGTATAAACATAACATTGTGACAACATCCTCTTGGGAGGTCTCTTTTTTATTCATTTTTCCTCTTATTTTTTAATATTTTGCCCATCTCTCAAACAGCCTGCCTAGGATTATATAGATATATGTGTATATATATATATGAATTTTTTTCCAATTTAACCTCAGTGCCAATAGCCAACGGACTGAGGAAGCAACCAGAGCCTGAGCTGCTAGAGTCTGGGGCTGAACAGAGAGTGGGTCTGAGCTGTGCTGAGCATGAGGATCCCCCGAGGACTGGTGGAGTGAAAGGAAAATCTGGGCTCCTTACCTGGACTGTGAGTCTCTTTTTTTTTTTTTTTTTTGGACTGTGAGTCTCTTGAAGGAAATGGCTATTCCCCTTACATGTAAATCCTCAGAACCTAACAGTGTTACCTCCAAGCAAATTCAATAAGTGCTTTATGCTAAAGCGGTTTTGCTAGTTTTCTGGCAGTTGTCTTTGTGGCAATGGTGTTGACAGGGACAGCAACGATGATGCTAAAGAAGCCAAAGTCAGAGAAAGGAAAAGAGAAGCTCCTGCCCCACATGAGGGACTACTAAGCTACGGCCCTCAGTCAAGAGAGCACTGGGGTAAAACATTTCATTTTGGGGAAAAAGATGAAAGACGTAGGAATTATCCATATGCCTCTGCGAATGGGTCTAAGGGTGAGCAATGTTCAGGTAAACCAAGGAGCAAGAGAATAAATGCCTGCTAGGTGTCGGGTGCTTTGCAGAGTGCCACATACGTTTAATCCGCCAAATTACTCAGTGGCCTAGGTATTCTGTGTCAACTGTTCATTTGAAAATGAGTTCCAGGCACATTGGTCTTTCCTGGGGTCATTCTATAAAAGTCAGCTTGTTCTTTTATCTCTGAAGTGCTCACTACACTGTTCCACAGAAGCCAAAACATTCTGGAACACAACTGACCGCTCATCCTGATAGAGAGCGAGTCTAAGCAGCATTTATGTAAGACAGAAATCCAGGTTCCTTTCAAACACCAATATCACCCATGTCCAGCTGTTTGCATAAACACCTTCCCTGCCATGCAGAAATCTGTACGCATAATTTCTGGGTGCTTTCCTGCCCTTTGCTAATGCTGCCCTTGCTAGGCAAGGAAGAGCAAGGCAGCCTGCAGCAACAACTATTTGACTCATCAGACACCACTCTTGGACTGTTCACAGGCCTGGGAGAAGTCTCTTGATCCTGAGGTGAGGGGATCTCTGGCCTCTGGGAAGTGCTGCTCTGTAATCAAACCAGAAAGATTGTTGGCTGTGTTTTTCTTAACACTCAGATAGGGAAACACCACTTATCCTCTTGGAGAGTCATTGTGGTCAATCAGGAAGTTTTCCCCCCAAATGGCACCAGCGGTAAAAATAGAAAAAATGGTTATTAACCTTAACATAGGGGCTCCAGATGGCAATCTGGTCTTTCATCTCAAAGAAAAGGAAATGTCAGAGACAAATTCAAGAGACTGAAAATGGAAGAGGTAGCACCCCTGGGCGCTTCCGCTTAGCATTTGGATGGCTTCAGAGATGAAGCTCTAGCAGGGAAAAGCCGAGGCCTCTTCTCCGAAGGTGGACTGCAAACGAACGTTTTTCACTTACAGGATGTTAAGTGCTGCTCCCGGATCCCCTGAGCACAAGTATGGCAAGTGCAGCTCATTACAAAGGAATAAGGCAAATAAAATTGCTTCCAATATTTTTTGGATGAATTCTGTGGGAGGCCATTGGGAAACAGAAGCCAGCTTTCGCACATATTTAATTTAAAAAAAAAATTTAAATAGTATTAAGCTTTTCCACACATCCATGTTGGCTTAAATTCATAATGTTATGATTCAAGTACTTTAAAAAAAAAAAAACTTAACAATTCTAAATGCATGTTTATTAAAGGAAATGTATTATGCATTGACCTTTTGCCTTTTCCTAACTCTCCTGGATTTTAATAGCCGAAGAATATTTAATAGATAGAACCTTTGCCCAATGGTCAGGAAACCTGAAATTTCACTATTGGTCATGGAGTTAACCAAATTAAATTTTTCTCTATATTCCCTTTAACTCACCAGTGCTGACACCTAACTAGAGTCATTCTGATTTTTGGAGGACTCCTGGATGCTAGTTGTGGTTTTTCCTATTTCGTTAGAGCTCTTTGGAGGTAATAACTGAGGCTTTAGAATCAAACAGAGTCAAAGTTGAACTACTTACTAACTGTACATATTTGAGCAACTGATTTTGCCTCCCTGAACTTCAGTTTCCTCTTTTGTTAAACAGGAATAATAGTAAGTTCTTCTGAAGATTGTCAGGAGGAATTATTAAACTAACATATATAACATAGTAGGCATTCAATAAATAGTAATTTACTTTTACTGATATTAGTAGTCTTTTCCTCTTTTAATTAATTTATTCTGCACCTCCCCCCCCCCCAAATCTTTCTTACTTCTTATATTTTCATCCACTGAAACTGAAGCCAAGCCAGACTCTGTCAGCCTTCCCAGGGACAGACCTTCGTTCCCCAAGCCTCTTGCTTGTAGAAAAGCTTCAGCCTCCTAGGCTTTCTCTGAGTTCCGAAGAGAAAATTTAATTGGAAAAGTGACAAAATGCAGAAACATAGGAAAGCAGTCAAGCAAGACAAAATAATACTAATTTCAAGTCAGAGTCAAGAATGCTTAGTTCCTCCACAAGGGCTATAGATAATATTCTGAGCCATATCTTTGAACTGTTTTGCAGATACTAAAACTCCCATCAGAGGGAAGGAGTTGAGAAAAGGATATGAATAATAGATAGTTGGACCCAGAAGATACTGATACTGATTCCAAAATACCACTTTGTAACCGCACCACTAACCAATCAGAAGAATGCCCACAAGCTGGTCAGGCACTCTGCAACCCCTACCCTTGATGCTGCTTTTAAAAAAAACCTTTCCCTAAAATCCATCAGGGGTTTCCCAGGTGGCATTAGTGGTAAAGAACCCAACTGCCAATGCAGGAGATGCAAGTTCAACACCTGGGTCAGGAAGATCCCCCAGAGGAAGGTATGGCAACACACTCCAGTTTTCTTGCCTGGAGAATTCCATGGACAGAGGAGTTACCATGGACTGGCAGGCTACCATCCATAGGGTTGTAAAGACTCATATAAGACAGAAGTGACAGCATGAATAAAAATCCAACAAGGAGTCTGGGTTTTTTTGAGGATAAGCTGCACATTCTCCTTGACTGGTGCCCTGCAAATAAATGTGCTTTCCTTTACCACAACCCAAGGTCAGTAGATTAGCTTTGCTTTGCTCTGGGTAAGCAAACCCAAGTTTGGTAACAAAATTGCATCTCTTAGCCAATGTCTTTTCTCAAGTCTGTGTTCTCCATAGTGACTTCTCCAATCCCAGAAACTAGCAGTGAATTTCCATAATCTCCAGTCCTTGCCACTTCTGTTATATGCCTCACGTAGAGCTTGTCACTTATTGCCCTGCACTGCAGTCTTATTTTTTGCTCAAATCTGATCATTCTAATGAAGATAATAGTGTCTGGAGGGCAGGAAGCAAAATGTTCTCTCATAAAATGTTTCTTGAATGTGTGTTGAATGAATATACATACACTATAGAATAGTGCCATATGGTTTATACATTAATTTGTTGAATCCAAGGAAAAGGGTTTTCATTTTAGTATTTTTTTTAATTTTAGCATTTAGATATGTCAAGCCAGTAAAACAAAAAATTGTCTTGAAGTTACTAGATATTAGTTGAAGTCAGAATGAAAATATATTTTTCTGAAAACTCTTATTCTTCTGCTCTGACAGGACGCTGCAGCTGTCGATTTTTGAATCCCTGTAAGTAGACATAATTTCTTCCAGAGCTGAGTGGTAACGCTTCCAAATAAAACCATGTAACATCCAGCAAGTCACTTCACCTTTTTCTGCTTCAGTTTCCTTATTTGTAAGATGGGTGGGGGTATCAGATCAGACGATCCTTTAAGAGACTTTCCTTCTCTAAAAATTTCCAGTTTGCCCATTCTAAGATGAGAACACTGAACTTGGTGACCTTAACATTTCCTTTCTGTGGTGTGATTCATTTTTACCTTCTCTTTCTAGACTACCTAGGGTCCCTAGAAAAATAACCAAAATTAGTTTTTCAAGCCTTGCATCTACTATTCAAAAATTTCCCAACTACTGTGAGTTCCCCCTAGGGTTTCTCATATGCATTTATCAAGAAGTTTCTCTCTACTCCCTCAAGATTCCATCACTGTTTTTCTTTATTCTAGCCACATCTTCAGTTGTTCCTGCTTCTCATAAAATTACCCGTGCTGTGTGGTTGTTTTTGAAATAGAATTTTTGCCTGGGCTTTCTCATCTTTTAAATTGACTGCATTTTTATCATCTTTAAAATGAACTACATCTCCCCCAGTGTTCTCATGCAAAGCTGGGGGTGACTGAATCTGACATAAAACATATTTCACACCACCAAGAGAGACCCCTATTTTATAATAATGAGATGATTCAAATGTACTATAAAGTGGTTCTTAAAAACAATGTTAATAAAAGACTTGATCAAAAGTAATTCATATTCAGAATCCCCAAATACAATCAGGATTGAAGTAAATTGGTCAGTCACTATAGTTTGAATGACCTAAACCATTCTGTGAATTACCAGCACCTAGTGTAACTTTTGGAGAAGGAAATGGCACCCCACTCCAGTACTCTTGCCTGGAGAATCCCATGGAAGGAGGAGCCTGGTAGGCTACAGTCCGTGGGGTCGCAAAGAGTCGGACACGACTGAGCGACTTCACTTTCACTTTCAGTGTAACTATAGGAAGGATGACAGCAGCTTGGTTATCCTGGATAGTGTATTGACAGTTCCTTGGAGATTCTCTGTTAGCACGGATACAGTCTTGAGATCTAGAAGATGTGCAGAGGCAGTTTCTGCTTTTTTTTCTTTGATTCATGCAAATCATGTGAGATGAATATTCCACCTTCCACAAACAAAGAGCTCAAGGTAGACCTTTTGTCCAACTGCCTACTCTACACTCAGAAAAGTCTGGACCAAGTCTCAAAGATTTAAAAATTAAGCAAGTTTAACTAGAGATTGGAGTATTTGCAGAAAGGATTAAAGTTACTAAAAATGTTTTTGCTTTGGAGGAATCCCACTTCAGGGAATTTTCCTTTTAGTCTTGCAATATGAAAATAGTGGTGTCAGTCTCTTGGGAGGAAGTGACCTCCCAGCTGCTGACTGATGAGACCTTGTGAATGAAGCTTCAAAAAGAGGTTGTTGCTGCTGCTGCTAAGTCACTTCAGTCGTGTCCGACTTAAGGGTGGGGAAACTGTCAGCAACTCTGCTCTCCAAAGTCTAGTATGGGTAGGTAGCAAATACCTCATGGATAGTGCACAATGAGAACCATTTTCTCAATAGCAAGCTACATAAAAATTTAGAGCCAAATCTTCAGCTAGGAATAGAGTGTTAATGTTCCTGGAGGGTCCCATCTGCTTGCTTCCCTGAGGACCTGCAAAGATGGTAGGCAAGTGGTGGAGGATTCAGGGTTTTAGGCTCCTCACCATCTCTCTCTCTTCTCTCATTAAAGATGCTACACACACCTACTATATGCCTGACACTGGACTCAGCACTAGAAGGAGGGGGAGCTATCAAGGCAAAATTATTGCTGGGAGTTATCACTTTGCCATAATTCCTGAAGGCTGGGTTCCATTCAGGACCCCCACATCCAAGCTGTTCAGGGAGCTCAATTGCAGCAGATGGTGGGTGCTCACCACCTTCTGAAATGTGATTCCTACCCCATGAGCCGAGGTAGGAACCCTACTGCTTCATAGAAAACCACAGCACTTTACATTGCTGTGCTTGCTACTTCTCTAGGAGAGGAATAGAGGTTTCAGTCAACTGAAGAACATCTCTAGGGTGCAAAAGACCACAGTTTGGCATAGAGAATGAACGTGTAGCTACCAAGGGGGAAGGAAGGGAAGAAGTGATAGTTCAGGAGTTTTGGACTGACATGTTCACACTGCTATTTTTTAAATGGATAACCAACAGGGACCTACTGTATAGCACAGGGAACTCAGCTTATGTGGCAGCCTGGATGGGAGGGGAGTTGGGAGAGAATGGATACATGTATATGTATGGCTGAGTCACCTTGCTGTGCACCTGAAACTATCACAACATTGTCAATTGGCTTTGTTGTTGTTGTTTAGTTGCTAAGTTGTGTGCAACTATTTGCAACCCCATGGACTGGAGCCTGCCAGGCTGCTGTCCATGGATATCCCAGGCAGGAATACTGAAGTAGGTTGCTATTTCCTTCTCCAAGGGATCTTCACAACCCAGCAATTGAAGCCGCATCTCCTGCATTGGCAGGAAGATACTTTACCACTGAGCCACCAGGGAAGCTTGTTAATTGACTATGCACCAATATAAAATAAAAATATTTTTAAAAAGAGAATTGCTTTTCTTTAGGGAACTATTTTGGAGAAGGCAATGGTACCCCACTCCAGTACTCTTGCCTGGAAAATCCCATGGATGGAGGAGCCTGGTAGGCTGCAGTCCATGGGGTCATTAAGAGTTGGACTCCACTGAGAGACTTCATTTTCACTTTTCATTTTCATGCATTGGAGAAAGAAATGGCAACCCACTCCAGTGTTCTTGCCTGGAGAATTCCAGGGAGAGGGGAGCCTGGTGGGCTGCCTTCCATGGGGTCACACAGAGTCGGATACGAACTATTTAACTTTGAAATGCTTTCCTTAAAAAAATTGGACCTCTGTCTGCTCTTCACATATTATTTTTTTGATGAATTTATCCGCTCCCGTGGGGGTGGTGAGGGGCAATGTTCTGTAATGAGCAAGTCACGTTGCTGAACTATAAGAGAAATGTTGGTGGTGGGCAGCGAAGCCTGGTGTGCTGCAGTCCAGGGGGTCACAAAGAGTGGGACACAATTGAGTGACTGAACTGAACTAAACTAAACTGAAAAGAACATACTGAGAGTTTATTATAAGCAACATGAAGCACTGAGTGTTGGTCAGCATTTCTGAGAAATTCCAAGCAGAGAAACAGTTGGCACTGAGGTGGAAAAGTAACCAAGTGGTAGAGCGTATTTCTATCCTTCACCTAACCTCTCACCCTAACCTTCTTCCTATGAGCAAGTCTTGCTGGGCACATCTTCCCACTGGAGGGGAAAACATGGAATTAGGTAAAACAGCCATTCTTTGAGCCTCCAAAGTTGTAGAAGTGCTAATAAATGCTGTCCCTGTAACTCTGCATCACTTCCCCTGGGTATTTGTCATTTGTTCACTGAGACATT
Source organism: Capra hircus (assembly GCF_001704415.2). Taxonomy (NCBI): domain Eukaryota; kingdom Metazoa; phylum Chordata; class Mammalia; order Artiodactyla; family Bovidae; genus Capra; species Capra hircus. The sequence goes on from NC_030816.1 coordinate 67,143,589, forward strand.
CTGACAGCCACTTGGCAGTTGCGTTTTGTCAGGTTGTAACGGAGTACATTTCCACTGCCTTCAATATTTTTTCATTCCAATTACATGCAGTGAATCAAATGCTTGCTATGGTGAAATGCGACTGAAACCCTCCGCAGAGCCAAGAGCCGCTGGAGAACCCAGCTCTGATAAGTGCCAGTGGGTATGTACAGTGCCTCCCTCTCCATGTGAAGAGCAGCTAATTTGATTTGTTCTCTTATTTGAGAGGGAACCAGATCATTTGCATTGTAAATAAAACCATTTCTTGTCTTTATTTCCATCTTTTTTGATTGCTTTTGGCTGCTTAAGTTGGATAATTGAATCATGGGCCATATGAAAGAGAGCAGAGAAAGATTTTAAATAATTTCAGCAGTGAACTCAAAGAAAATGTGTGGCAGTAACAGATGAGTAAAGCATCTCTTGTCTCAGCCTTAGTGAACACTGTACGGCACCTGAGCCACTAACTCTGCTTCTGGGAGACTGATAGAGGCCTCTCAAAATACATTTGCTGTGTTAAACTGGGAGCTTGGTTCTACACGTTTCAATGAGGCCCCAGTGTTGTTATCAGTGGTGGAAGAAAGAGCCCTGATGGGAGCACTGCCTCGGCTCCACGTAGCCTATAGTGCAAATGAGAGCTGGGCAACATTCAGTAGGATTTTTCTGCAATGATGGTTATGGGATAAATAGTGGAAGAAACAGCTCTCCTAAGTCACTGCTTTTTGCTACAATTTAACCATGTTAAGAAGGCAGCCATTTCCTGAGATAGCAAAAGAGAAAGTGAACTTAAAATAGCCACCAAAACCATTTTAAGCCTGAATGATTTCTCTTCCTAGAGCAGCATCACTGATTCGGTATTCCCAAGAGCTACAGTTATTTTTCCAGATGATGGTACTTGAAGAGAAGGCCTTTGAGATTCCCAGGAAGGTCTCAGAGGTGGGTTTTTTGGGCAATATTTCCAGCAAAAGATTTTCATTTCTTCTTTGTTTCTTGGTGATGGCAGTGAGTGGCATGGTACTGGATAAGGAGTCCTGTTCAGAACAGTGTAGAGATTCTTATCCCACTTGCGGAGATGTGAAAAATCTCCAGGAGTGCTAGCCCATCCTTGCTAGGAACAATCTAATCCAGCCTCCGATGACTCTTTGCGAAAAGACAAGACAGCATCACCCCCAGGTGGCACTAGTGGTAAAGGACTCTCCTGCCAATGCAGGAGATGAAAGAGTCATGGGTTTGATCCCTGAGTCAGGAAGATCCCTTGGAGGAGGGCATGGCAACCCACTCCAGTATTCTTGCCAGGAGAATCCCATAGACAAAGGAGCCTGGTAGGCTACAGTCATAGGGTCGCAAATCAGACACGACTGAAGCGACTTAGCATGCATCCACCTGCCCAGCCCCTGGAGATTCTCTCTTTCTGGGAAGGGCAGTGTCCCTAGGCTAACTCTAGATAGGTCTAGGGGCCACAGCCTGTGAACTACCAGGAGATCCCTAGGTCTGACCTTGGCAAGTCACAGCCAGCTAAACCATCCTGCTCACCTCCCTGCCCCTTGGCTTCTGATCATCTCTCTTCTTTCAATATTTTATCTTCATACTGCTCTGAGCTGCCTCTTTTCTCATGCAGATTTCTACAGTGTTCTTCTCTTTCTAACATTTCCTGCATGCTTCCTGCAACTACAGGTCCACAGCAGGCCAATTTTCTCAACTCCACTATTTTTCCTTTCCCCTCTTAGCCTTCATTGAAAACTTGCACTGCCCTGAGGATTGTTGTTCAGCCACTCAGCCATGTCCAACCCTTTGTGACCCCATGGACTGCAGCACACCAGGCTTCCCTATCCTTTGCTACCTCCCAGAGTTTGCTCAAATTCGTATCCATTGAGTGGATGATGCCATCCATCCATCTCATCCTCTGTCACCCCCCTTCTCTTCCTGCCTTCAGTTTTTCCCAGCATGAGGGTCTTTTCCAATGTGTCGGCTCTTTGCATCAGGTGGCCAAAGTACCCTGCGAATTGCCTACTCCCAGACCTGAGAAAGTTTCTCCAGGTAGAACCACTACAATCCTGTGTCCCAAGTTTGGCCAGCTGTGTCAGCAAGGTCCTTGTTTTTCACTGCTCCCTCAGAATTGCAAGCTCTCTTCGCTCAGACAAAGTCTCTCCTCCTTTACATGAAGCTCGCACTGAGCACCATCATAGCCCTGACTACCATGCCCACTCTAGACTCCACTGCCTGCTGGGATTGCTGTTGTACATATTATCTCATTGTGACTATGTTTAACGCTGCACACATTGGGGTTCTGTCTTTGGTTTAGAAATAAAACTCTTTCATTTTTGATGTGGACAATTTTTAACGTCTTTATTGAATTTGCTACAGTGTTACGTCTGTTTTATGTTTGTTTTTTTTTTTTGGCTGCAAGGCATGTGGGATCTTAGCTTCCCGACCAGCAATCGAACCCACATTCCCTGCATTTGAAGGCGAAGTTTTAGCCCCTGGACAGCCAGGGAAGTCCCTAGAAATAAAATTTTTAATTCTTATGTGCAGGCACAGTATTTCATTGATCCCTCCCGCCCCCGCCAATACACACACCCCGTGTGTTCACCATCTTTGTGTTTACCTGCCCAACACCCTCGTGCCTACAAGCCATCCAGTCTCCTTTCCAATTCATGAAGTTTCTGTTCAAATCTTATCTTTCTGATGAAACATCTTTAGGCATACCAGCCCAAAGTGATTTCTCATCCTGCAAAGCCATAGCATGTATGGCTCCTGCCAGGTGATTAAAAATAGCTTTGCACTCTCTGATTCTATGAAACTTTCCATTGGATTCACTGCCCTTTCAAGTATCATGCTGTTACTGTTTGGTGCCAAACAAGAGGTTCTCATTGTTGTAGCCCATCCCACTTATCACCACTGTGGGTATAAGAGTGAAGCCTACAAATGGCCAGCCAATACCTTGCATGCAAACAACATATTTTTAATCACCATCACACATCTGATGATTAGAAACAAAAAACTGATGTCAAAACTCATTTTCAATGATAATTTAATCACTCAGCTTACAGTTACAGATTTCTTTTATAATTGCAAAGTAGATGGCAAATCGTTTTTTTTAATGGCTTATAGTGACAAAATCTGCCTAGAATCATAAGATTTTACACAGGAAGGAACTTTACTTTCTATATCTTTTATTTTACAAAAAATTTTTCTGTATGTTATTTTATCTGTGAATATAATTTTAAACTAAGAGTTTATTTTTCACTCATATTTTGTATCCAGCATGAGTCAGTAGAGAAGTTCTGTTCATGGTAGTTTTGAAGAAATTTTGGTTAATTGAGTCTCCATTTCAGTACACATTTCTACTATGTGGCCAAGAAATCAGCGTTCTGGAGAGTCTCTTCCTGATGACTCCAAATTCTAGCCCAGAAATGATATCTGTTTCTTCCCCCTGAACAAGCCATTTCTGGCCAGAAATGGTATGGACCTAACAGAAGTAGAATATATTAAGAAAAGGTGACAAGAATACACAGAAGAACTATACTAAAAAGATCTTCAGGACCCAGATAACCACAATGGTGTGATCACTCACCTAGAGCCAGACATCCTGGAATGTGAAGTCAAGTAGCCTTAGGAAGCATCACTACAAACACAGCTAATGGAGGTGACAGAATTCCAGCTGAGCTACTTCAAATCCTTAAAGATGATGCTGTGAAAGTGCTGCAGTCAATATGCTAGCAAATTTGGAAAACTCAGCAGTGGCCACAGGACTGGAAAAGGTCAGTTTTCATTCCAATCCCAAAGAAAGGCAATGCCAAAGAATGCTCAAACTACAGCACAATAATTGCACTCATCTCACACACTAGTAAAGTAATGCTCATAATTCTCCAAGCAAGGCTTCAACAGTATGTGAACTGTGAACTTCCAGATGTTCAAGCTGGATTTAGAAAAGGCAAAGTTACCAGAAGTCAAATTGCCAACATCTGTTGGATAATCAAAAAAGGAAAAGAGTTCCAGAAAAATGTCTACTTTTGCTTTATTGACAATGCCAAAGCCTTTGACTGTGTGGATCACAACAAACTGTGGAAAATTCTTCAAGAGATGGGAATAACAGACCACCTTACTTGCCTCCTGAGAAATCTGCATGCAGGTCAAGAAGCAACAGTAAGAACTAGACATGAAACAACAGACTGGTTCCAAATCGGGACAGGAATATGTCAAGGCTGTATATTGTCACCCTGTTTATTTAACTTATGTGCATCATGTGAAATGCTGAACTGGATGAAACACAGGCTGGAATTGACATTGCCAGGAGAAATATCAATGACCTCAGATATTCAGATAATATCACCCTTATGGCAGAAATTGAAGAAGAACTAAAGAGCCTCTTGATGAAAGTGAAAGAGGAGAGTGAAGAAGCTTGCTTAAAACAACATTCAAAAAATGAAGATCATGGCAGCCAGTCCCATCACTTCATGGCGAATAAATGGGGAAACAATGGAAACAGTGAGAGACTTTATTTTGGGGGGCTCCAAAAATCACGGGAGATGGTGACTGCAGTTATGTAGTTAAAAGATACTTCCTCCTTCAAAGAAAAGATATGACCAACCTAGACAACATATTAAAAGCAGAGACATTATTTTGCCAACAAAGGTCCATATAGTCAAAGCTATGACTTTTCCAGTAGTGTTGTATGGATGTGAGAGTTGAACTATAAAGAAAACTGAGTGCAGAAGAATTGATGGTTTTGAACTGTGGCATTGGAGAAGACTCTTGAGAGTCCCTTGGACTGCAAGGAGATCCAACCAGTTAATCCTGAAGGAAATCAGTCCTGAATATTCATTGGAAGGACTGAAGCTGAAGTTGAAACTCCAATACTTTGGCCACCTGATGCAAAGAACTGACTCATTGGAAAAGGCCCTGATGCTGGGAAAGATTGAAGGCAAAAGGAGAAAGGGACAATAGTGGATGAGATGGCTGGATGGCATCACCAACTCTATGGGCATGAGTTTGAGCAAACTCTGAGAGTTGGTGATGGATGTGAAAGCCTGGCATGTTGCAGTCCATGGGGTTGCAAAGAGTCAGACATGAACTGAGTGACTGAACTGAACTGAACAAGCCAGAACCATTAGCTAGAATCAATCTGTGACCTCCCCAACTAAAGGAGCCAGAAAGAAAGGAGTTACTTCTTCCCATGTGCTGCTGCTGCTGCTGCTAAGTCGCTTCAGTCGTGTCCAACTCTGTGCAACCACATAGACGGCAGCCCACCAATCTCCCCAGTCCCTGGGATTCTCCAGGCAAGAACACTGGAGTGGGTTGCCATTTCCTTCTCCAATACATGAAAGTGAAAAGTGAAAGTGAAGTCGCTCAGCCGTGTCTTACTCTTAGTGACCCCATGGAATGCAGCCCACCAGGCTCCTCTGTCCATGGGATTTTTAATGAACAGCAACAATAACTACCATATCTATAGCTAATCTTAAGTCATTTGTATTATATTTATGCCATATTATTATAATATTACAAGAGAAACTAGAAGGCATTAAAATGAGCATGTATTTTGGAGTCAGAAAAGCCTAGGTTCTAAACTCTATTCTGCCATTCATTAGCTGAACTTCGAATCGCCAGGGCCAATATACTTGACCTCTCTGAACTTCAATTATTGTTGTTGATTTTTAATTGCTAAATCATGTCCAACTCTTTGTGACTCCATGGGCTGTAGCCCTTCCAGGCTCCTCTGTCCATGGGATTTCCCAGGCAAGAAGACAAGAGTGGGTTGCCATTTCCTTCTCCAGAGGATCTTCCTAACCCAGGGATCAAACCTGCGTCTTCCACATTGTCAGGTGGACTCTTTACCACTGAGCCACCTGGGAAGCCCAATATATTAACTTCTAAGATTTAACCCAGCTGCCTTGAGGATTCAATGAGAGAGAATGTTTTTTGAACAATATAGAACAATTTCTAGCAAATAAGTAATCAGTATATGTTTATTTCCTCTTTCTTTTCCCCCCTTTTGCTCATGCTTTGTTCACCTTCTCTTACCATATTTTTGTCCTTCCTTACTTCCCTTATGACTATGGATTTGTTCTTTCCCTGGGTGTGAAAGGTTCAACCCATTCCCCTCACCTGCAGATAAGCATGTTCACATCAGTGCTCTAACAAGCTGTGTTTTCATCAATACTTCCACCATACATACACTTCCAGGACTGTGTTAGGTAATTTTCTCTTGATCTGATCCAGCTGTTGGATCAATACCTTTAAACAATTTATGAACAGCTCCTCACCCCAGCCTCTCTAAAATTTTATTAATTTTTCAAGACCATATTGTTTCTCACCACATCAATTGTAAGACTTTCAGAGCTAAGAGCATTTTCAAACTTTCTATCACTTACAGAGTCAAGCATTTTCCTTTATCTGACCCATCAGATGATTTGTCTTACAATATCAGATGTAAAGTGGTTCATTGGTGACAGCCATGTGTACTAGTGTTCTGAGACTGCCAGAGGAATGGCCACCAGTTAGATGGGTGAAAAAATGAAATTCATTTTCTCACAATTCTGCAAACTAGAAGTCCAAGATGAAGTGTTTGCTGGGTTAGTTCCTTCCAGGTCCCTGAAAGAATCTGTTCCATGCCTCTCACCTTGCTTCTGGTAAAGGGCTGATAGAAACATCTCCCTGGTCTCTGCCTTCATCTTCACATGTTCTCCGTGTGTGTACACCTGTGGCCAGGGTCTGCTTTCCATAAAGATACTAGTCATGCTGGGTTAGGTCCCACCGTAATAAAGTGATTTTAACTAATCACCCCTGCAGTGGCGTTCTCTGAATACATTCACATTCTGAGAAAATAAGGAGTTAGGACTTCAACATATGAATTTGAAGGGGACACAGTCCATAGCATATAGGTTACTATGATCAAGGTGAATACTTCATAATTTTACAGATGAAGCAGTATGACATCAATATTTGTGCCATGTCCAAGTATAATTTTCAAATGACAAAAACTTGATATTGATAGCGAACATCTATCAGAGATTAATTTACTTATTTCATGAAAGAACTTGCAGAATGGTAAAACTTATTCCAAGAGCATCTGAGGAACAGAAGTTGGTATCATACTCAGCAAAGATAAGCCAAAATGAGTTTGCTAAGTTACAGACAAAACTGGAAAATGATCTCTAGACAATAGACTCATAACCTTTGAGATTATCTTTTCTACAAGACATAAATTATTTACATACATCTAGGCTGGACAAAAGTCAGAAACTGACATGTAACTTTACAGAGTCTGCTCTATTCAGTAGTCTACAGCAGGTCAAAGTTGCATATTGTTATATAATTAAATATGAATTAGGTTGGAGAAATATGATATTGAAAGGACCTATAGCCATCCTTTTCCCTTCTTTCCATGTTTTGATTGTGCTTTCAGAGTTCAGTTCAGTTCAGTCGCTCAGTCATGTCTGACTCTTTGCGACCTCATGAATCACAGCACGCCAGGCCAATCCCCGAAGTTCACTCAGGCTCACATCCATCGAGTCAGTGATGCCATCCAGCCATCTCATCCTCGGTCGTCCCCTTCTCCTCCTGCCCCCAATCCCTCCCAGCATCAGAGTCTTTTCCAGTGAGTCAACTCTTTGCATGAGGTGGCCAAAGTACTGGAGTTTCAGCTTTAGCATCATTCCTTCCAAAGAAATCCCAGGGCTGATCTCCTTCAGAATGGACTGGCTGGATCTCCTTGCAGTCCAAGGGACTCTCAAGAGTCTTCTCCAACACCACAGTTCAAAAGCATCGATTCTTCGGTGCTCAGCCTTCTTCACAGTCCAACTCTCACATCCATCCATGACCACAGGAAAAACCATAGCCTTGACTAGACGGACCTTAGTTGGCAAAGTAATGTCTCTGCTTTTGAATATGCTGTCTAGGTTGGCCATAACTTTTCTTCGAAGGAGTAAGCGTCTTTTAATTTCACGGCTGCAGTCACCATCTGCAGTGATTTTGGAGCCCCCCAAAATAAAGTCTGACACTGTTTCCACTGTTTCCCCATCTATTTCCCATGAAGTGATGGGACCGGATGCTATGACCTTCGTTTTCTGAATGTTGAGCTTTAAGCCAACTTTAAGTCCTCCCTAAATAATCTCTAAAAATTATACACAAAAAGCTGCTTTCATAATGTGTCTACTTTATAGATGTTAAACAAGAGGTATTATTTAACCATATAGACTTCTTTATGATGATCAAATGCAGAGCTAGTTACTAAGGTCATAAAATTAATTTTAGTCTTGAAATTTCATAAAGAATCCTGGACTGTGAATACATTTTGAAAGTCCATCATTTGATCTTCTATCTGGAAGCTAGAAAATCCAGCCCAAGAAATTCTCTCTGCTAGGTTTCACTTTCACTATTAATAAATATAGGTGAACTTCTCTCTCTTCAAGGTCTCTGATATCTGCTCAAGCACCAGACCTGCAAAGAAATGATTTTTCTTCCTACTTGTAATACAAGGACTCTCTTTGTCCACAACAGGTATCACACCAGTTTCCTGGAACAGCTTTATAGGTATATGTTCCACATGAATTAAAACTCTTGCTCTTTATTTATGTCTTATCACAAGTGCATTAAATAAGATGAATTCTCAAACTTGACACTCCAAGCATGTCTTTGATTATGCAATCAATTCATGCAATTATATCCTAGTAAAAATAGAGGCCAGATTCTTATTCAGTTCAGTTCAATAACTCTGTCGTGTCTGACACTTTGTGACCCCATGGACTGCAGCATGCCAGACTTCCCTGTCCATAATCAACTCCCGGAGCTTACTCGAACTTATGTCCATTGAGTCAGTGATGCCATCAAACCATCTCATCCTCTGTCAGCTCCTTCTTCTTCTGCCTTCAATCTTTCCCAGCATCAGGGCCTTTTCCAATGAGTCAGTTCTTCGCATCAGGTGGCCAAAGTATTGGAGCTTCAACTTCAGCATCAGTCCTTCCAATGAATATTCAGGACTGATTTCCTTCAGGTTGACTGGTTGGATCTCTTTGCAGTCCAAGGGACTCTCAAGAGTCTTCTCACCACAGTCTCCAACACCACAGTTCAAAAGCATCAATTCTTTGTTGCTCAGCTTTGTTTAGAGTCAAACTCTCACATCCATCCATGACCACAGGAAAAACCATAGCTTTGACTATATGGACTTTTGTTGGCAAAGTAATGTCTCTGCTTTTTAATATGCTGTCTAGGTTGTTCATATCTTTTCTTTGAAGGAGCAAGCATCTTTTAATTTCATGGCTGTAGTCACCATCTGCAGTGACTTTGGAGCCACCCAAAATAAAGTCTCTCACTGTTTCCATTGTTTCCCCATTTATTTGCCATGAAGTGATGGGACTGGATGCCATGATCTTAGTTTTTTGAATGTTGAGTTTTAAGCCAAGTTTTTCACTCTCCTCTTTCACTTTCATCAAGAGGCTCTTTAGTTCTTCGCTTTCTTCCATAAAGGTAGTGTCATCTACATATCTGAGGTTATTGATATTTCTCCCGGCAATCTTAATTAGAGCTTGTGCTTCATCCAGCCCAGCATTTTGCATGATGTACTCTGCATATAAGTTAAATAAGCAGGCTGACAATATACAGTCTTGACAAACTCCTTTCCTGATTTGGAACCAGTCTGTTGTTCCATGTCTGGTTCTAACTGTTGCTTCTTGACTTTCATATAGATTTCTCAGGAGGCAGGTCAGGTGGTCTAGTATTCCCATCTCTTTCAGAATTTTCCACAGTTTATTGTGATCCACACAGTCAAAGGGTTTGGCATTGTCAATAAAGCAGAAGTAGATGTTTTTCTGGAACTCTTGCTTTTTCAATGACCCAACGGATGTTGGCAATTTGATCTCTGATTCCTCTGTCTTTTCTAAATCCAGCTTGAATATCTGGAAGCTCATGGTTCACATACATTGAAGCCTCGCTTGGAGAATTTTGAGCATTGCTTTGCTGGCATGTGAGATGAGAGCAGTTGTGTGGTAGTTTAAACATTCTTTGGTATTGCCTTTCTTTGGGATTGGAATGAAAACTGACCTTATTTATTCTTATTGATATCTGATTCTTATTGAACCTATGCAAACAATTATATTACCATAGAAAAGAAAGACATAGAAAAACTATCTAATTGTATATTAGAGATCAGAAAGATCAGAAAGGGAGATCAGAAAGAGATAACATTTAAAGAATGTTTTATTTCAAACTGCAGAAGTAACTTCTATTAAGTTGAGTCATTCAGAGAAATGAAGAAAGAGGAGAAAAGGCTTTCTGGAAAACCTAGGAAAATGCAGAACATTAACAACAGTATCAATAATATTTCAACCTAAAAAAACAAATTCTGCATCTTTCTTCATCAATCCTAGTTCATTTTTTTTTCCACTGGACCTTGGATCAGCAGTTGCTTTCATGAAATCATCTCATTCTGGTTTGAGAAAGAATTAATAGAAACCCTCAGTTACTCTCCAAATACAGTCAGAGTTGTCAACGAGAGGCAATTTGAAAGTCTACACTTTTAAAATACCACATTAAATATATTGGTTTGCTAGGATACCAGAACAAAGTACCACAGAGTGGGTGGCTTAAATGCTAGAAATTTATTTCTTTATGGTTCTGGAGGTTTGACATTCAAGATACAGGTATCAGTGGGACTGGTTTCCTTCTGAGGCCACTCTCCTTGGCTCATAGATGGCCATTTTTCCCTTTGTCTTTAAATGATCTTTCCTCTATGTGTCTGCATCTTAACCTTGTTTTCTTAGAAGGACACCAGCCATACTGAATTAGGGCCCACCTACATGGCCTTATGTGTGTGTGCATGCTAAGTTGCTTCAGTCGTGTCCAGCGCTTTAAGGCCCTATGGACTGTATCCCTCCAGGCTCCTCTGTCCATGGAATTCTCCAAGCAAGACTACTGGAGTGGGTTGCCATGCCCTACTCCTGGGGATCTTCCTGACCCAGAGATCAAACCCACGTCTCTCACGTTTTTAACATTAGCAAGCCGGCTCTTTAGCACCAGTGCCAGGTGGGAAGACCCCTACATGGCCCCAGTTTACCTTAATTATTTCTGTGAAGAACCTATCTCCAAGTACATTTTGAAGTACTGGAGAGGATTTCAACATATGAATTTGGGGAAATACAATTTGTCCATGCTGCTGCTGCTAAGTTGCTTCAGTCATGTCCGACTCTGTGCAACCCCGTAGATGGCAGCCTACCAGGCTCCCCCATCCCTGGGATTCTCCAGGCAAGAATACTGGAGTGGGTTGCCATTTCCTTCTCCAATGCATGAAAGTGAAAAGTCAAAGTGAAGTCACTCAGTTATGTCTGACTCTTAGCGACCCCATAGACTGCAGCTTACCAGGCTCCTCCATCCATGGGATTTGCCAGGCAAGAGTACTGGAGTGGATTGCCATTGCCTTCTCCAAATTTGTCCATAATTTTAATATCTGGATTAGCCTTTTCCAAGAAATCCTCAGGTTGTCATTTGTTAACAATCAAATTCATAACTTCTGGTAAGCCTGAGAGGAAAGTAGAAGCAAGTTGCTGATGTTAAGACTGAATGGCTGCTAATTCATTGTGTCTGTGTGTCAAGTAGCTTCAGTTCAGCTCAGTTCAGTTCAGTCTCTCAGTCATGTCCGACTCTTTGCAACCCCGTGAATCGCAGCACGCCAGGCCTCCCTGTGCATCACCAAATCCCAGAGTTCACTGAAACTCATGTCCATCGAGATGGTGATGCCATCCAGCCATCTCATCCTCTGTCGTCCCCTTCTCCTGCCCCCAGTCCCTCCCAGCATCAGGGTCTTTTCCAATGAATCAACTCTTCACATGAGGTGGCCAAAGTACTGGAATTTCAGCTTCAGCATCATTCCTTCCAATGAACATCCAGGACTGATCCCCTTTAGGATGGACTGGTTGGATCTCTTTGCAGTTCAAGGGACTCTCAAGAGTCTCCTCCAACACTACAGTTCAAAAGCATTAATTCTTCAGCACTCAGCTTTCTTCAAAGTCCAACTCTCACATCCGTACATGACCATTGGAAAAACCATAGCCTTGACTAGACAGACCTTTGTTGGCAAAGTAACATCTCTGCTTTTGAATATGCTATCTAGGTTGGTCATAACTTTTCTTCGAAGGAGTAAGCGTCTTTTAATTTCATGGCTGCAGTCACCATCTGCAGTGATTCAGTCATGTCCAACTCTTTGTGACACTATGGACTATAAATTGCCAGTCTCCTCTGTCCATGGGATTCTCCAGGCAAGAATACTGAAGTAGGTTGCTAGACCCTCTTCCGAGGGATCTTCCTGCCCCAGGAAACAAGCCCGTGTCTTGCATGGCAGAAAGGTTCTTTACTATGAGCGCCACATCATAGTTATCAACAATATCATAAAGGAGAAGAGTCAAATTCTCCATTGAAGTCAATAAGATACCTATTCTTTTTAAAAGAATAGATTCATGTTTCCATTAAGGATAAGAACATAATACAGGCTGACATGTTTCTAGAGCTTCTAAGCACATCTTATAAAGTGTATAACCAATTAAATATATTTATATTAATATTTTTTGCACAAAATTAGCCTACAGAAAGCTTCCTTATTTAACAACTTTACTCATGAAACTCATTCAGTGATGCTGAGCTAATTAAGAAAAAAATAAAACATTCCAAAGATTTCCAATTATCACTGTCTCCAATAGGGAATGATTTATTAGCTGTGCACAAGCTATATTCCTACATACAGAAAGATATGTGGACTATTTAGTTGAGTCTAGCCTAATGGTCCAATAACCTCTAGACTCCAGGCCTGTAGAAAGACACAATACCCAAACAATAAGTTGTATATACAAGTTGCCCTACTGTTTATACAGTCACGACCAGTTGATCTGATAACTGTTATCTTTGATCCTGCCATAGAAAGATATAGTTCTAACCCTGATATAGACAAACATCACTGACCCACTCACATAGCCAAGATTTGGGGAAAAAAAAAAGGAAAAAAGACAAAATATGGGGGAAAAAAGATTCAACTAAGGAAAGGTTTTAAGGCCACTTAGAATTCACTCTGTTAAGCAAAAGCAGTGTGCCTGGGTAGGTACTAATCAAAATAAATAGCTAGTCAAACAAAGATATATGCTTCTAGAGGGCTGGGTAATTTTTAGTTAGATACTTCTCTAAATAATAGCCTTCTTTTACCTTAATTTCCATATATTTGACTTTTTTTTTCCTTAATAGCTCCATGAGAGGTATTTGTTTTTAGGATGGACTTCAACCAGGAAGTGAAAATAGCAGAATTTCCCTGGCCTTCACATCATTACCTTATGAATTAGACTATAACAAAAAGTTACAAAAGGAAAGAATATCTCAATTTGCAGGACCATGCAAACTGAAAAAGATTTCATTTTCTAGATCATAGAAAATCTGTGGCAGTGAGTTGACATGTGCTACAGGGCACTGGTGAACACAAATCTAGGGCTTTCATTAATTAGGAAACCACTTAGGTTAAATATTGAGAATTTATAGAAGCACAAATTGCCAATATCCTTTGGATCATAGTAAAAGCAAGAGAATTCCAGAGAAACATCTACTTCTGCTTCACTGACTATGCTAAAACCTTTGTATGGATCACAACAAACTGGAAAATTCTTCAAGAGATGGGAATGCTAGACCACCCTACCTGCCTCCTGCAAAACCTGTATGCAAGTCAAGAAGAAATAGAAGCAGACATGGAAACGGACCAATTCAAAATTGAGAAAGGAGTATGTCAAGGCTGTATATTGTCACCCTGCTTATTTAATTTATATTTGGAGTACAACATGAGAAATGCCAGGCTAGATGAAGCACAAGCTGGAATCAAGATTGCCAGAAGAAATATCAGTAACCTAAGATATGCAGATGACACCACCCTAATGGCAGAAAGCAAAGAGGAATTAAAGAGCCTCTTGTTGAAGATGAAAGAGGAGAGTGAAAAAGCTTGCTTAAAGCTCAACACTGAAAAAACTACAATCATGGCATCCAGTCCAATCACTTCATGGCAAATAGATGGGGAAACAATGGAAACAGTGAGAAGCTTTATTTTCTTGGGCTCCAAAACCACTGTAGACGGTGACTGCACCGTGAAATTAAAAGATGCTTGCTCCTTGGAAGAAAGGCTATAACCAACCTAGACAACATATTAAAAAGCAGAGACTTACTTTGCCAACAAAGGTCCATATAGTCAAAGCTATGATTTTCCAGTAGTCATGTATAGATGTGAGAATTGGACCATAAAGAAGACTGAGCAACAAAGAATTGATGCTTTTGAACTGTGGTGTTGGAGGAGACTCTAGAGATTCCCTTGGACTGCAAGGATATCCAACCAGTCCGTCTTAAAGGAAATCAATCCTGAATATTCATTGGAAGGACTGATGCTGAAGCTGAAGCTCCAATACTTTGGCCACCTGATGTGAAGAGCCAACTTATTAGAAAATATTCTGATGCTGGAAAGATTTAGGGCAGGAGGAGAAGGGGACAACAGAGGATGAGATGGTTGGATGACATCACCGACTCAGTGGACATCAGCTTGAGCAAGCTTCCTGGAGTTGGTGAAGGACAGGTAAGCCTGGTGTGCTGCAGTCCATGAGGTCACAAAGAGCCTGACACGACTTAGCAATGGAACAACAACAGGGTAGGAAAGGGGTTCCCAGGACAGAGACACTTTCATTATAATTTTTTCAATTTTTATTTTTACCACAGAAGTATTTGTTCAAAAGCACTATTAACTGGAAACACGAAGAAGTAGCACAAGTCTGTAGGAGATGTTAAGATAGAATCAGGAGAGGAATACCAAGACTCCTGTTTGCCTTCCCACCTTGACCTTTAGACTTCTGTGATCCCTAAGAAGCTCCTCGGATCCCCCAGAACTCTATGGAGCATGTTGGAATATCATTTATGAAGCCCTTTCTACTTAGTTTATGGATAAAATAATAGTCAAAAAGAAGTTTCCTTGACTAGGAAATGTTCTTCTCCAAGTTCACAGAGATCAGGGACAGAATTTGGACCAGACCACCCAACTTCTATATATGCCCTGGTAGCTCAGTGGTAAAGAGTCTGCTTGCAATGTGGGAGACCCAGGTTTGAACCCTGGGTCGGGAATATCCCCTGGAGAAGGTAATGGCAGCCGACTCCAGTATTCTTGCCTGGGAAATCCCATGGACAGAGGAGCCTGGTGGGTTACAGTTCATGGGGTCGCAAGAGTCAGAAATGACTGGGCAACCATTATTTACTTACCCAACTTCTTCCTCTCCAAGGACTCTCTGGTTCTCTATGCCATCTCTCTGAAATATTGCTCCTTGTCTGTGCACTGCCCACTCATTGATCCTCTTTTCATAGTAACTCTGCAAATGCAAAAGAGTATCATATTTGCTTTCAAATCTACTAAATGTTATCATTTTTGTAATCTTGCAAAGGGACTTGCAAATTCAACACCAAGATCAATGCATCTAACATTTTCATGTTATCTAGTAAATGAAAAGAAAAAAAGGCAAGATGGCTTGGAGCTGATAATTACAGTATGCTTGGATAACATCTGCTTCCTAAAACATTTTGTATAATTTTCATTTTTGTGCATGAACATATTGATGGAAGATCTGTGAGTTTTTTCTAGAGTTTCAAAGGTCATTTTCAAATCTTTGAATTTTCTTTGTCATTTTATCACTTCCTGCTCCTAGATGAGGTTCTGTATTTCCTGTTGTGTCCTTATGTTTCCAGGGCAGATTTTCACTGTTCTTTTAATCATTTTTCAGTTTAATAAACTGTTTTATGATTTAGACCCAAATAATGGGCTTTTGTGGAGAAATGCTCGGGTTTAGAAAGAGGGAAGGAAGGAGGGGGTGTGAAGTAAAGGAATAAGCTCAAGCACACTGGGATTGCCTTTTAAAATCCTACACAGATTTTCCCCCTCATTCAGATAACTTGCTGACCTTATCCTATGCTACATCTGATTGCAATTACTTCAGTTTGTTAAGCTGACCAATTTTAGAAACTTGGACAATGTACTTCGTTGCAATCAGATCTGCGTTAAAACCCAGAAATGAAGGATAAATTGGTATTGCCACTGAAGTTGTTATGGTGAATTTTTTCCAAAAGAAATACACTCATGTCAGCAGCCCTGAACTTTCATTTCTCCAAACTTTTGACATGTCTTCTGCAAATAAGCCTAGTATCTTCTACATAATAGGCTTCCCTGGTGGCTCAGTGGTAAAGAATCCATCTGCAATGCAGGAGACTCAGGTTTGATCCCTGGTTTGGGAAGATCCCTTGGAGGTGGGTATGGCAACCCACCTTGCCTGGAGAATCCCATAGAGGAGCCAGGGGGCTATAGTCCACAGGGTTGCAGAGTGTTGGATATGACCAAAGTGACTTAGAACATCTTCTACATAATCTGCAATTTCATGAAACTCAGTTGCAAGCTGTTACAGTAGGTTTTCATAACTCTTCACTTCTCCTTTGTAAATTTTATAATTATTGTCAAAACATTTTAGGTAAAAAACACACAGAAAGGAAAAAGTGAGGGGAGAGTCATACCATAAAATTTTCAGCATTAGAATATAGATTCTCTCTGTTCACTAATATATTTCAATTTCTCTTCCTATCAGTCTGCCATTCCCATGGGTGGATTTAGCAACCTCTTAACACAATGTGATTTAAGGTGTACAAAAGAAGGTATCTCTGATTTTTAAAAATTCACTTCACAAATTGCCTTAGCCTGCAAAATCCCCACCTTTTCCCTCTAGAGATCTGGATGCGGAAATCTCAGTGAAAATGCAGGTGTGGCCCCAGACTCTTATCTAGGATCTGCACCGAAGGCTTTGTAATTTCCCAAGATGGCAAAGCCCTAATGGGATGAGATGGGGCTTCAGGAGGGTAAAGTAAATCACAGAAAATGGCAGCTAATCACACTCCTGGAATCATGAAGTTCTATGCATTTTTGTTGGCAGAGAAGACCAGGCCTAGATAAAGGACTTTTACAGGGCCACCAACAGGTGCCAGGTAATGAGAAAGCAAGCTACTTCCCAAGGGGGCATGCATGCATGTTCAGTCACTTCAGTTGTATCTGACTCTTTTGTGACCCCGTGGACTGTAGCCCTCCAGGATCCTCTGTCCATGGGAATCTCCAGGTAAGAATACTGGAGTAGGTTGCCATGCCCTCCTCCAAGGGATCTTCCTAACCCAGGAATCAAACCCACATCTCCTGCAGCTCCAGCACTGCAGGCAGTTTCTTTACCACTGAACCAAAAGGGAAATCCATAAAATGGAGTAACTTCTTATATTTCCGTTTAGGTTGTAAAGTCAACATGTAGGCATAAAGCAACTTATTCACAGTTAATATGTCAAACTCCCTTTTTTTTTTTTCATTTATTTTTTTTAATGATTGTTTATAGCCATCCAGCTAAAGACTACATTTCCCAGCTTTCCTTGCAACTAAATGTGGTCACGTGACTAGGAGTACTGCCAATGGGAACTGAGCTAAATCGGTGTGTACAATTTCTAAAACATTGCATTAAAAAAGAAGATATATGGAATTTCCCTGGTGGTTCAGTAGCTAGAAATTGGTGCTTTCACTGCTGGGCCCAGCTGCTCACAGCACAGCAAAAAGAAAAAAAAAAGGAAAAAGAAAAAATCAAAAAGAATAGTGGATATGCTCTCCACTCTGCTGGCTTGAAGGATGAGCGCAGCACAAGATGGAAGCCACATGGTGAGGATAATAGAGCAAAAAGAATGAACACGGGCCCTGATGAATTCTAAGAGCAAGCCACCCACATTTAAACAAGCACGACAAGCTAACTTTTCTCTCTTATGACATATCTTTCTTAGAAACAAGGATATCTGCATAGAAAATCATTATTAGGCCCCCTAAGAACTTAGGATTTTGAGAGAGCGTAAAGTGAAAAAAAATGGCGAATTTGTATTTCCAGATTCCACTGAAAAGACATCAACTGAGACTGACTCTTTTCCCTCCCTTCACTTCCCTTTTAGTTTAAGAAAAACTGAATTCTCATCACCTCTCTCTCCTACTTGCTCTTGGTACAATTTTAAAAATTGAGACACCTTGGATAAATCATACATTTTTTATTAAAATTCATTCTTTGTAAGAATTTGCCATGACTCATGTATGATAGTTCCAAAGACTTATGTGACCAACTCATGTCAGTTTTTCCACTGCATGATCTTCCCTTTTTGCTGAATATCTGTCAGAACACATCTGTGCTGTGTGTACAAAATTTCACCTCTTGAGAGCCCTACATTTGTCAGAATCAAGTTTGCCTCATTTTTCAAACAGTGTTAATTTGATTTAGAAATATTTTTCTCATTAAGTTATTCCAAGGGTCTTTTTTATTCTATCTCTTGATTTAGTCTATCCTAGATCTACTTTTTAAATTAGAATTTTACTGATGGAAAGGTGGAAGGCTCAATAAAATCTGGCTATAATTTCCCACCTCCTGTCACACTCCATGTCATGTATCAAAAGGAGGAGGGAAGGTATTGCTTTCTTCAGATAGCACGAGACAAACAGTAGAGATCCAATCCATTTGGAAAACATCTTCCCCACATCTTTTATCTGTAGGTGAATGTCCTGTACAGTGGGTTTCTCAATGCATCCTAGACACGTTGTATTTATATACAAATCCTGGAAAATTATGTATGTATCCCTGAGGAAAGTTTCATGGAAACATCTACTCTTCATCACTTTAGGACTATAGGAGTCTCTGTAACATACTCCTTCCTATAAAGATCTTAGGGATACCCAATAGAGTCAGTCATCATAAGGCAAGATAGTCCCATCTCTGCTCTATATGGGAGACAAGTTAGTATCATTGTTACCACTTTAAAAGCCTTCAGCAGGTTAATGTGCTATTAGTAGTATAACTCATCACCAACATATATTTATTGGTTTCCAGCTAGAAAAATTGATTTCCAACTAGAAGAATTGATTTCCAACTAGAAGACACTGGAGCTGAAGCTCCAATACTTTGGCCACCTGATGCAAATAGCCAACTCATTGAAAAGATCCTGATACTGGAAAAGGTTGAAAGCAGAAGAATGGGGTGACAGAGGATGAAATGGTTGGATGGCATCACCAATTCAATGGACATGAATTTGAGCAAACACTGGGAGATGGGAAAGGACAGAGAAACCTGGCATACTGCAGTCCATGGGGTCACAAAGAGTCAGACATGACTGAGCAGCTGAAGAACAACAAACTAGAAGAAAGACTCTGCCCTTCATAGGTGATACAAGTGAAGGTATTTTTTCTGCCCCTAAGGAGCTATCAATCCAGTTTCAGAAACTTGTGGGATTCCCTAGCTTTTCCCTAAAAGCTTTTAGGAGAACAAAGTCATGGCCCCCAGGTACTAACTCATAAAAGAGTGTCCCTAAGAAAGGCTTAAAACTCAACATTAAGAAAACTAAGATCATGATATCCTGTCCCATCACTTCATGGCAAATAGATGGGGAACCAATGGAAACAGTGAGAGACTTTATTTTGGGGAGCTGCAAAATCACTGCACATGGTGACTGCAGCCATGAAATTTAAAGATGCTTGCTCCTTGGAAAAAAAGATATGAACAACCTAGACAGCAGAGACGTTACTTTGCCAACAAAGGTCCAGTCTAGTCAAAGCTACAGTTTTTCCAGTAGTCATGTATGGATGTGAGAGTTGGACTATAAAGAAAGCTGAGTGCTGAAGAATTGATGTTTTTTAATTGTGGTGTTGGAGAAGACTCTCGAGATTCCCTTGGACTGCAAGGATATCCAACCAGTCAGTCTTGAATATTCATTGGAAGAACTGATGCTGAAGCTGAAATTCCAATACTTTGGCCACCTGATGTGAAGAACTGACTCATTGGAAAAGGCCCTGATGCTGGCAAAGATTGAGGGCAGATGGAGAAGGGGATGACAGAGGATGAGATGGTTGGATGGCATCACTGACTCTATGGACATGAGTTGAGTAACCTCCAGGAGTTGGTGATGGACAGGGAAGCCTGGCATGTTGCAGTCCATAGGGTCGCAAAGAGTCAGATATAGGACTGAGCAACTGAACTGAAGAAAGGTTACACTGCCTTGGCCTATTCAAATTCCTTGTGCTTGTCATCATATCATTGGCTTCTGAATAGACTTTTTAATCTTCAGTGAATTTAGTACTTCTTAGGGGCTACATCTTTTAAATTCCTGTGGTCCTCAATTCCCAGCTTATTGTTACAAACACAAAGTACATCAATGACTGAATGAGTTAAAGAGTAAATGAATAAACTTTCAATATGTCATTCATAGAGTTGACAAAATGATCTAATTCATCTTCAGGTTAAGATCCAGGACATTACGACCCAATGAAAGAGGAATGAAAGGACCCCTGCTTGCACTTTTTGTTGTTTAGGCAGTCGGTTGTGTCCAGCTTGTGGACTATAGCCCACTGGGCTCTTCTGTCTATGGGATTTCCCAGGCAAGAATACTGGAGTGGATTGACATTTCCTTCTCCAGGGGATCTTCCCGACCCAGGCATCAAACTAGCGTCTCCTGCATTGATAGGCAGATTCGTTATTGTCAGATATTCTTTTAGATGCTAGGAATACAGTGATGAAGCTAAGAATTTGTCCTAACGAAGCTTACATTCTGAGGAAAAAATTTCTCTATACTAAATGAATCATCCAGTGAGGAAGAAAGATTACAACCATGTCAATGTGGGCTTACTGGTAAACAGAACTTGTTTACTCAAGCTTTATAAAATCAACAATAAAATGGTTTCAGCCTCACAAGTGAATAAAGCAAAATGTATTACCCCTTGAAAAGCAGAAATGAAAAGTTATCACAATTCTCTTTTACCTTATTGGTTCATCAATAAGGGAGATATTTTATTTTATTTATTTATTTATTTATTTATTTATTTTTAAATTTTAAAATCTTAAATTCTTACATGCGTTCCCAAACATGAACCCCCCTCCCACCTCCCTCCCCACAACATCTCTCTGGGTCATCCCCATGCACCTGCCCCAAGCAAGCTGCACCCTACGTCAGACATGGACTGGCGATTCAATTCTTACATGACAGTATACATGTTAGAATTCCCATTCTCCCAAATCGTCCCACCCTCTCCCTCTCCCTCTGAGTCCAAAAGTCCGTTATACACATCTGTGTCTTTTTTCCTGTCTTGCATACAGGGTCGTCATTGCCATCTTCCTAAATTCCATATATATGTGTTAGTATACTGTATTGGTGTTTTTCTTTCTGGCTTACTTCACTCTGTATAATTATTTTAAAAATAAACTAAAATAAAATGTTTAATTTTCAGAAAGAAATAACTTAACTATGCTTTGCCTAAAGTTTTATTCTGTGCTTTAAGCCCACATTTCTTTATGTGCTATCTGTCCTTAATTCCTCTGTCTCTTTTAGCAATCTTTACCAATGCATTAATTTCTTCACTAAAATTCTTATGAGGAGGAAAATACTGACAAGTTGCCCAGTTTTTAAAAAGTACTGTGTCTAATATAATCTGATGAATTAAATACCATTGATTTAAAGAAGTTTAACTGTCCTTATCTTCCTCTCCACGACTCTCCAGCCCTACCCCTTCCCTACTTCCTCACCCCCACCCCACGTTGGAATAAGCTGAAGGTTAGCTATGAATGAGATGAATGTTTCTTTGTTTCTATAATTTAAATTTCTAAGTTGTTGTAATTGAATCACTCTCCGGCAGCTACCTTTTATCACAAGCCATAGGTCAAGATGGAGAGTAGAAATCCATCCTTCACTAACTTGAAAAATTTGAACTTAAAATGTTACTGCTTATTATTCATTATGAAAGTGAAAGTGAAGTCGCTCAGTCGTGTCTGACTCTTCACGACCCCATGGATTGTAGCCTACCAGGCTCCTCTGTCCATGGGATTTTCCAGGCAAGAGTACTGGAGTGGGTTGCTGTTTTCTTCTCCAGGAGATCTTCCCAACCCAGGGATCGAATAATAATTGCTAAGTATTGATTTAGACTAGATATAGCTTCCTCCATATATGAAATATATGGGCTCAATTCATTTCAGAAACATTGCATTTCTATGATGTCAGGCCACATCAGGAATTTTGCAGCCTTTCTGTGGAAAATAATATACTAAAGATATATATGTGTCAGTCATATTTTATTCATTTTTACCCTTTTCCATCTTAATGATTAAAACATTTTAAAGCAATTGTTTCTGAATTCCCTTCCAGACCACCCACCCAAGACTAAATTCGTTTTCCCAGTACAGAAGTGGTACCCAGACCACTAAGGTACCATTAAGGATGGATAGAACATGGAAACGTCTCACCAGAGCAGCAAGAACTCCATAGATTTGGAAAGGAAGAAAGGGATGAAAGGGTGAAGGGAAGGACCAGAAAGAAGTCTGGCATCTGTGGTAGAGCTGACCACATATTCACAATCTCATTTCTCTTGCTGGGTTCAGAAGTACCCCGCACTTGCCATCTCCCTTGCACTTGGAATTGAACAACAGACTACATTCTGAGGGGAGGGGATGAGATGGGGAGGTGGCATTCTCCCTTCAGGCTTGACCCACAAAACTCCCCAAGTAAGACTGCACATTCCCCTTCTCTTTTCTGTCAAGCCTGCCAGCTGCAGAGGATTAGGGAAGCTCTCACAGGGGAAGTTAGGTGATGATGGAGTCACTTGAGGGAGCAAGGGCAGCAGAGCATCCATATTGGATGTGTGATGTGAGTAAGAAATACATCTTCTCTGGGTTAACACACTGAGATAGTCAGTTATCTCTTACAGCAATACAGTACCCTGACTAATACAGCCCCTAAAGAAATGGATTGGTGATGGACTCCATGCCTTCTTCTAGTCCTGGGAAGTGGTGGATCCTCATCAAGACTCTGTTAGGTCATCTCTAAGGAGAAAAGCAATACCTCTAGAAGGTTCTCCAAGTCCATGGTAAGGGGGTACATCCTGTCCATTTATACACTGTAAAACTTCACAGGGAGGACTTTATTATTCAACACAGGGAGGACTTTATTATTCAACACAGGAATGCCTTATTCTCTGATACCGTATTGATGGCAAATGATCTCTTTATTCCTTTGGGGGAAAGCGAGAATCCTGGGGCAGTAACGATAGATTTTGTTGACATATGAAGCAATTTTGGCAAACCTAGCCAGCATTTTGGTTGTGATTTATATCTAGCCAGGGAGAAATGACATCTGGGCTGTCTGATTTATTCACTAGCAAAATGCTGGCTGAACCTAAAATAAGAAAATAGAGATTTATGTAACAGATTGCAGTGCCTTAATTTAAGAATGGCTAGGAAACCAGCAGACACTCCATGGCTCGGCTCTGCTTGGAATCACATGCTGCAAGTTAGTATTACCTTTCTCAAAGCATGAAATCACATGTTGAGAGTCAGGGCATTATTTCTTCACCTGAACATTTTCAAAATGACTATTTCATATCCAAATAAGTCCTGGCATTAAATGAACTTTCGACTGCCAAGAAAAAGCAAAGAGTTCTTGTGGAATTTAGCAGACTGCTCTGGTCGATTGTGGGCTTCCCAAGTGGTTCTGTGGTAAGGAATGAAGGACTGCCAATGAAGGACTCAGGTTCAGTCCCTGGGTTGGGAAGATCCCCTGGTGAAGGAAATGGCAACCCACCCCAGTATTCTTTCCTGAAAAATTCTAGGACACAGGAGTCTGGCAGGCTACAGTCCATGGGGTCGCAAAGAGTCAGACAGGACTGAGCAACTGAGCATGCACACATGGTCTATTGTGCCTTAGCTTGGAAACCCACAAGTGACTTTGCATTCATCTCCATGCCAGGAGAACTCAGGAAATACTGAGACTTGAGAGTAAGAATTCTGTCCCTTCTATTAAGAAGTCAATGTCATAATTGTTTTCTTTCAAAACCCAACAAAGTTTTCCTGGAACACACTCAATGCTGTGAAGTCCAAAATGCAATTTCTCCCTGGTCTCAGTGCCCACACTAGATGCTATTCTCCCAAAGCACCCATTTCTTCTCATCTTGGGCACACTGAGTCACGTCACAGAGTCCTGCTTCTCGCTTCCTGCTTCGCCGAGGCTGTGAGAGATCTCAGCACTGACACGCAGTCCCCTCTAGAGAGCCAGAGGACTCCTTGGCAGGACTGTGATGTGCTAACCTTATTCTAACTCCTCCCTGCATGTCTCCCCTTTCTCAGTCATGCATTAGTCGATCAAGCAATACACTTATCATGTTGGCTGGATGAAATTCCGAATGAGGCTGGGAGATTCACAGAGAGAGTGAAAAAAATGGCAGAAGACAGAAGAATAATGAAATGAGAAGGAAAGAAGAAAGGGATAGGAGAGAGGAAAAGAGGGAAGGATACAGTCCATATATTCATCAGTGGTCAGTAGATGAGAAAGTTGAGTCCCTCATCAAAGGATCATTAGACAGGAGTATTTACCTTTTTTCCTTTAAAGAAAATTTTACTTTACCTACTTTCTTTAAAGGCTGTTGCTATTGCTCCCTTGTTCTTTCAGATTCCCCACACAGTGAAGAGACTGCACAGAAGAATCCCTCCTGCCATATGGAATTTTGTCAGCTCATCATGCCTTCCTTAAAGCCAAGGTTTGGGAAGAATCGCTGTTGTCACAGTTGAGGATGAGATTTTTATCCGCAGCAAGGCTGAGGATGCTAGATTATACAACTTCTTCCAGGAATATCTGTCTGTGTAACTACAGGAAAAATTTTTCGTCAGCCAAAGGAATGGATCTGTAGTGGATCTAAAATTTGGTCTGCAAAACTAGAGTGCAAGAAATATCATATTTATTTCTTGTCTTCCTTGGCTCCATGTGCACTTTTCTCTGAGATGGCGAGAAATCCAATCCCTGTCAGCATTGGGGCTTTAGTTACACCTCCCCAGTCATGCAAAATTCCCTGTCATCATCTGGATTTGACAGTGTTAGGAGAAGGCCCTGGTCTTCTGTCCCACGTGGTCATCACTGCTGTGCTTGCTTCCCAACCCCAAGATGCCCCCCAGAGGCGCGGAATTCCTCAGCTTCAAGCCAAGCCTAGGCTCCCAGGAGCTCGGGTGTTATATCTTCCCATCCCACCCCCACACCACAGAGAAATCTCCTTTTGGGGGCTCTGTGAATAAGTGTGCAATAGAGAGAAGTGTCTGGCACATTCCCCAGTTTCCTTTCCTCCTTTGAGCCCTGTCAGTTCTTCCTTTTGAACTCCAAGCAGTACAATTCATCTGCCCACTCCTCTTCCAGAAGCATCCAGTGTCGCCAGCCTGAGTTTTCACAACGGAGCACTAAGCATCAAAGAAGAAGAACTGCCTTCTTTGCCTCCTAACTCCTGCTTTCCTCCCTGTATCACACATCTTTCCGAGGTAAGGGAACACAGAGACGTGGCCACAAGAGCAAAATAACCATCAACAGCTCACTGAAAGATCCCTCCACAAAGAACCGGATGTGGAATGAGAGGCATCTCTGAGGAGCGGAAGTGGCAGAAACCGCGCGGCAGTGGGGGCTCTGGCTTCACCTCACGTCTCTCCCGTGAGGAAGGGGTACCCACGCCAGTCACCCAGACACGAGAAGAGAGCCTCTATGGGAAAGGGACACAATCTGGTCTTGGGAAGAACAAAGCTTTGGACGGGGAAAAATTAAGGCTCACGTAGGAATTCAACCATGGGGAAGCTATGTGACATTGTGCAAATTAACCTCTACCTCACATCTTAGTGTTCCCTCCATAAAATGGGGTGATAACACCTTCTTGCAAAATACTCTTGAGTTGGGAATGAATCTCCTCTTTGTTGACTCTTCTCTCAAATGTACCAAATTACTCTCTAGGATGGAGGCAGAAGGGCAGGAAATGACACAAAAAAAAAAAAAAAACCACCAGAGGAACATCCTAAAAATCTGAGAAGACCCTCCTCTCCAGCCCAGTGTCTTACTAAGCTCCATATGTCAGGTCAAGCAGGTGAAGAGGGAAATGCCTGGAATCAGAGGTCACCGTTCCCACCCCCTCTCCTTTCCCTGAGGCCCTGAAGAGGATCCTGGAAAATACACACCAGGGTGGTTAAACCCCTAAATCTTGGAATCGGTGGGAACCGGGTTTGGATCCCAACTTAATCTCAACGGGTTCAGTGAGCCTACTGAAGTGTGAAACAGGGATAATCCTCTTTACAACAAGAATTACCAGAAAAAGAAATGAGGTGACACCACAGGTTTAGCCCAGTGTCCTACAATCTAGCAGCACGCCTATTATCATGGTCATTAGCATCTTTGGCCCACTTGCTAAGAAACCTTTCCATGAATACCTCAGTTATGGAGACTTTTCCTTGTGATTTCATTGGTTTTAGCCTCGAAGCATTTTTAGCCTGTTCTTGATTATGTTGGATCATTTGTGAATCCCATTAATTCATTAATTTGGAAACCTGATAATTATCAGTCTCTCCAAAGCAACTCCAAGGTACCGAGGTTCACCAACAACAAAGAGCGGCTTCCATGGAGCCACAGTGAACATCCTGCACCGCAGCACAAAGCCAAGTGTGCACAAGACACATGCTTGTAAACAGTCTCACCTTCACCCAGGATACCACTTTTATTATGATGATGACTGTCTTTTTTCCTCTTCAAGGCTGACAAGTTGCACCAGGTATTTCCTTCTTACTTAGATACCAAAATAAAGTCTCCTCCAAACTTCTGGCTGTTGAGTTCTGCTGCCAGGGTGTTAGAGCCAGCCCCTGAGTCATGCAGCCCAAAGCCAAGTCGAGGGGAGGTGGTTTTCATTTCAGGAACTCAGCTCCGCTTCCTGGAGACTAAACACAGCGGCATCAATAAATAGGGGAGACAGGAGGCAGTAATGAAAGAAGAATTTAAACTTCAGCTTCAATATTCACCAACAAGCATGCAGTAGTTTAATACAGCTGTACAATAAATGCATTTTTATGTGGTAGAAGGCAAGATCAAGATGGCCTGATTCTGCCATCACACAGCCAACAGGGATGGAAAGAGCATTTTCTTAAATGTGCAGCCTTTTTACTAAAATAGCCCAGATGGTCCTAATGGGTATTTGTAAGTACTCTTTTTTTCTTTCAATCGTTCTGCAAATATTTATAAACACCTCATGTACCAGTTGTTGAGGGTACACCAGGGAATGAGACATGGATGGTTCCTAACTTCATAGAGCTTATATTCCACTGGAGAAGACAAATCATAAGAGAGTGTCTGTCCTTAAACCAAGAGATGATGAACAAACTGACCCAGGGTGAGTGTGTTAACCTTCCTATATCACCACTTCCTCTTCTGTGAAAAGGAGGTGCTGTTGCTGACATTTGTGTGCTCAGTCATGTCCAACTCTGACATCATAGACTGTAGCCCACCAGGCTCCTCTGTTTGTGGAGTGGGTTGCCATTTCCTACTCCAAGGGATCTTCCCAACCCAGGGATTGAACTCAGGTCTCCTGCATTTCAGGTAGATTCTTTACCGCTGAGCCACCTGGGAATTCCACAATTCCGTGTCTGCTTAAGAAGGGTGGGTATTAAAAGTCCCCACTTTCACCCTTTCAGTGTGGCATAAATGAATTGCCATATCAGAGCTGAGAGCAGGGCAGCCTTACCGAAGTGTGCGCTGTTGGTACCCGCCACCTCAGAAGGGGAGCAGAGGGCAGGGGCCTTTTCCTTGTTCCATCTAGTTATTTCTGCTTAGAATGTGCCTGAACAGAATAGATGCCCACAAGTATTAGTTACATGACTGAAATAAAATCAAAGGGCAGATTTTGATTTATGCTGTGAAAGAAGTGAATGGCATCCTCTAAAAGAAGAATGGAAATGTAGGAAGATAGAATGATCTGGCCAGGAGGGTCTCTCTGTAAATAACTAGGGAAAGAGCATTCCTGTGAGAGGGAACGGATGCAAATGGATGGAGGCAGGAAATGCTGTGCTCCAGAATCTTCTAACACTAGGCAAGCACAGACATCTGCCTGGATGCTGATTTTCCAGCCTGAATCTTGTAACGCCTTGGATGTTCATCTCCTGCCCTGGGTCTGTTCCCCCCACATGACAGTACATGACTTCTTTAAATCTGAGTATCTCTTGACTTGAAGATTTCCTGAAAGGAGTGGTGTTGAATTCTAGAGGGAACTGGAAGTCTCTGCAGACTTGGGGGAATCTGGTTAGGGGCAGTGTGGTCACCCACGAATTCTCCGATGTCTCCCCTCTTCTTCCCCTCTAAGTTTCACTCCCCTTCCTGGAATGTTTG
This sequence comes from Capra hircus, assembly GCF_001704415.2. Taxonomy (NCBI): domain Eukaryota; kingdom Metazoa; phylum Chordata; class Mammalia; order Artiodactyla; family Bovidae; genus Capra; species Capra hircus. Next base: position 67,171,849 of record NC_030816.1, read on the forward strand.
ACATCTTGGAATTCCCAAGACTTTTCCTTAAGCTCATATTTTTTTTTAAGATTTTTTTTTAATGTGGATCATCTTTAAAGTTTTCATTGAATTTGTTACAATATTGTTTCTGTTTTGTGTTTTGGTTTTTTGGCTGTGAGGCATGTGGGATCATAGCTCCCCAACCAGAAATAGAACCTGCAGCCTCTGCATTGGAAGGCAAAGTCTTCACCACTGGACCACTGGGAAAGTCCCTCCTTTAATTAGTGACTAAACAACAACGGAAGAGGTGGCATCTCATAAACTCACTTCCCAGGAAGAGATTTTCATCCTAGGTGTTTCCATCCCTAAAAGCTCAAAACTCTTCTAAAAGGAGTCGCCGATGTGTCTTCAGAAATGCTCATATTTGCTCAGAAGAAAAGTGATATTTTTCTCCTCATAATAAATAAAGCAGACTTCCCCCTGTTTTATGATGAGACCTTCTACAGTCTAGCAGGATTGGCTTCTGACTAGAAAGACAGGCAGGAGGCCCTCCTACTGCTCCTGAGAGCTGATCGACTGGTCAGGCCACAGCTGTGCCTATCTGTACCATGAGACACATCACTGCCACCACCTATTTTCCCCCAGCTCTCTCACCATCAGCCATCTCAAATTTGTGGTTTCCCAGGTGGCACTAGTGGTAAAGAACCTACCTGCCAATGCAGGAGATATAAGAGATGTAGGTTTGATCCCTGCATTTGAAAGATCCCCTGGAGGAGGGCATGGCAGCCCACTCCAGCATTCTTGCCTGGAGAATCCCCAGGGACAGAGGAGCCCGGCTGGTTACAGACCATGGGGTTACAAAGAGTCAGACACAACTGAAACGATTTAGCATGAATGTAGCTCGAACAGCCGTGTGAAGAGATATACACTCTCTGGCAGCCAGAGGAAAAAAAAGGAGCAAGAACTTCTAAATAAGTCTCTGCTGGCTTCTCTGTCCTGGTTGTATTGCAGGCAGATTCTTTAATGTCTGAGCCTCCAGCTGCTGCTGCTGCTGCTGCTGCTGCTAAGTCGCTTCAGTCGTGTCCAACTCTGTGCAACCCCATAGACGGCAGTCCACCAGGCTCCCCCATCCGTGGGATTCTCCAGGCAAGAACACTGGAGTGGGTTGCCATTTCCTTCTCCAAGAGAAGCCCAATATTCACGATATGTTCATCAAATTGAGAAATGCAATTCCTTGAGGAAGATCAAAATGCTTATATGATACATCCTCCTACTGGACATCCACATCCCTTTTCCCCCCAAGACTGTTGGGTGTACTTGAAAAAGTATCCAACTGGGGGCTGAGGCCCAGAGTTCAGGTTCTAGGGGTGAAAGTCCATTCCTCAAGAAGTCCCCTTGTCCTGCAGCATCTTCATTATTGCCCTGTATAATGAAGGGCAATGCACTTGATGTCTGTTCTGGCTCTCCAACATTCCATGGATCTATGTAACAAGCATAAGCTTGTGGATGTTCATCTGGCACACCCAAAGAGGAATTTGCCTTGTTCAGGCACCATTTAGTGAAATTTGCTGATTATTATCTTTGCCAATTCCAACTGGACCTACATAGTTAGGATGTCATCTGTAGCAAGTTCAGATAGCATTACTTTTTATTTAGATTAGATTAGATAGATGACTGACAGATCCTGAACTGATGTTATAAACATAAAATGTATCATTTATTAATATTACACTTAAAAATCCTGAGGTATAACAACTAAGATACAGCTTCAAGGTGGTTTGTTGTAATACCCCCAATCTTTCCTCCCTAAAGTACTGATAAAACCCTTTAGGCAGATACATGGAAGGCAAGTATTTCTATCATCACCCTGTCCTTGTCTTCTTCTTGTAAGCCTTGTTCAGAACAGGTTCTTCTGTATTCTATACCAGCCTGTATGTGACCTTCTTTATAGACTGATTTGGAGAATTCTTAGTATCTTCTATGATTTCACAACATTCACACATTAAAGTTCAGAATCTGCATCAGTTGTCTTTATATAACTCTAGCTATTTCGATTCCTACTTGTGAATGCACAGACTCACGCAAATGTGAGAACTGTGGAAAGCATGGCTTGTCTCCAGGGCCCACTCTACAACTTGGGAGGGGCTGTCACTTGCCTGCTCCAGAATACCTTCTCTTCTTTGTCCCCCAGCCATGAAAGGACTTGGACAGACCACCCTGACTTTTGGAGAGAAAACAACATCTGAGCAAGTGAGTGCTGCCTAAAGAATTCTTCCCCACTAAGCAGAAGCCCCAAGGTACTTCCTGAATCCCACCAGCCAATGGGCCCCCAAAAGATAGCAGCTGTGAGTAAAGCCATGAACTTTCTGGTCACAGGGGTTTTCTTGCTTAATTGCTTAAACCTGACTTATTCCACAGGATACCATCTTGGTTGTCAGGAGTTTGTCTTCTTTGGTTCATGTCTTCAGAACTCATTGTTACCTGTATGTATCCAATGTATTGCCATTTATCGGGAATTACAGAAGAGGAAGCTCAGCTAAGTCGGCTTTCAAAAGTTGGCCCAGAATGATGCAAGTGGGTTGAAATGAGTAGTAGAAACAAATGATTTTAATTTGTTTCATCTGTTCACTACCTGTGGCGCAGATGTACCATCTGTGAGTACTGCAGCCTGTGTTCTCTTTCTCTTTTACCATATCCCTTGACCCCTTCCGTGCACTAGAGATCCTTAAATTCCCTTTTCGGAAAGTTATATATCATCTCAGCATTCCTGAATTTCCATCTGTGCTTTGCGTGTGATCAACAAAAATATATAAATGATTGTGCAACTGTGAAAGACTACTTCTTATTTCCGTTGAGAAACTGATCCAGTCTCAGCATTTCCTCACAACTTGCAATTCCGTGTTCATTCCCTTCAAAATATGTGACTGTAGTTCATTATTCTCACCATTTCTGGTACGTTCGCTGTAAGCATTTGTTCCGTTCCAACCTTAGGAGGCATCTGTTTGTGGGGCATGTAGACTCCCCCTAATTTTGCATGTGTGTGCCCAGTCATTCAGTCGTGTCCGATTCTTTGTGACCCCATAGACTGTAGCCCACCAGGCTCATGTGTCCATGGGATTTCCCAGACAAGAATACTGGAGTGGGTTGCCATTTCCTCCTCCAGGAACTCCTGTCCTGGTGTTTGGCCGGGGCTCTGCCTGGCAGCTGGTTAGGAGGGGGAAGGCCTTGGTTCTCTTTCCCCTCTGCCACCATGGTTCCACTTGGAGCCACATGTGGACACCTGGGTGAGTTGTGGTTGGGGCAGAGCAGGGTGGGGTGGGTGCACACACAGGTGCATAAATACTGGAGTGGATTGCCATTTCCTCCTCCAGGCATCCTCCCGTCTCCTCCCAGGGATTGAACCCACATCTCCTGCATTGGCAAGAGGATTCTTTGCCACTGAGCTACCTAGGAAGCCCACCCTAACCTTACCTGAGGGTTTATCACCTAAGAAAAAAAAGCTTTGTGTCATATACTCGATAATCTCCAGGAAACATATGTGGCGGCCTCCATCTCCTACAGTAAGTCAGATTCTTGTCCTGGATTGCCCTACCTAAGGTATACAAGTGAAAGAGCACTAACCATCTTTCATGCTCAGCACAAGCTCCTGTGTGGAGGCTTTCGTGACTCCCACTTCACGGACCACCACCTTCCCCACTGTCCCACAGACTGATGCCCTGTGTCCCACGGTTAGCGCTTAATCAGATCTAGTGTCAAATTGATGCCTGCCGCTCTGTCTGGAGTGCTGTCGTCTCACCAATTACATGGGCATTTCCTCAAGCCTGTGTACCTGTAGCTAGTTCTTGGAGTATTACCTGGTCTTCTGTCTCCTCCTCTTATAAAACACTAAAATGAGCCCTTTCTGTGATCCCCTACCACCCTCTTTTCCCTCTAGAAAGATAGTTTTCACGCTGAATGTAATTTTCTCCTGGCATTCCTGGATGTGCCAGTGGACTGTGAACTCACTGAAGGCAAATCAATGTCTTATTCATCGTTACAGCTTTGATGTATGGTACAGAACAGCTTTTCAATGATCATCTGATTTATAATGTAAGGATAAATAAACTTTATCAAGAATTTATTAATTGCTCATAATGCTTTAATGTTTTAACCGAGCACTTGTTAAATATTAGAGAATCAATAAATAGCATACTCGAACAGTAAAACATTCAATAATGTGCAAGAGGAACTCAGTCATTGCTAAGATGCAAATAAAATGTAGCACCCTATGCTAAGAAATGTGACCTGAAAATAGCTGCTAGTTTATACATCACAGGCTTAGAGAAGTGCAGAAATATTCAGTGATCCCTGCGTGTCTGATAGCTCCAAGAATGACATCAAAGTATCATTAAAAAAAAATTCTTGCTAAATGTGAAAACCTGACAGTCAGCCCTGTCTCCTGCTGAGGGTCTGCCTCATGCCTGGTATCTGGGAGAAACACTGTCTATATATCATCAAAGTCGGCAGGGGAGATCGAGGTGGACTTTCACCTTGCCTGAGACCTCCAACATAATACCCCTGTACCTCTGCTCTCTAAGCTCTCTGCCAACGAGCTAATCTAAAAATCACATCAGCCAGTTCAACCCACTGTTATTTCAAAGTGCAACCCACATGTGAGAAAGGAGCCTGTGGCAAGCCTTTCAAGGTATTAAAACCGTGACTCACTGCCAGACAGAAAAAAAAAAAAAAGTGTTCTCTGCCCAGAAATTCAGTAACATATTATTGCTAAAATTAAGAATAAAAAACTCTCAAAACAGGCCTGTGATGAATTTGTATAAATGATGGCATTACAACATAAATCCAAAAAGAAAATGGCCTGATTTTCCAGTAAGTTCATGGAAGAACATTAGATAATATCAAATAACATCTCCAGCAAAACAGAGGAGATGGTCCCTAAAAAATGCCTTCTTTAACTGAATGAAGTCACAGAGTTATGAGCAGAGAAGGATGGTCTGGCATTTTTGGCAAGGCTGTACTTAAACCAAGCTTGGAAGTAATTTCAAAAAGAATTATTGTTCCACATAAAGAAATGTGTCAGCCATATACTTTTCTACAGCAGTTTGCACACAAGACAGAGAGTCCTTCTTGGGTCCCTGGCCTACCACAGGGATTGAGGTGGTTGCTAATAGTAACCGCAGCCCCTGGGTTGCACTTGGTACCCAGACACTCACTACATTTTACAGCAAGCCACCCCCTCTTTCTGGGAGCTTCCCATCAATGTGTCAAACACACATCAACATGATAAAATGACGTAACAATTCAGGAAAAGAAATATCTATGTTGCTATTAGAAAACAATCCTTCACTTTTTTCCCATCCAGGTAGTTGTTCAAGATGGGTGAGAATAAGGAAGATTAATGTGTGTCTCTGCAATGTCAAAATAGGTTGGCAAATAAAAGATTGTTTTTCAGTTGTTTGTATGTGAGGTGTGAACAGCTTCCCTCATACCTCAGTTGGTAAAGAATCTGCCTGCAATGCAGAAGACCTCAGTTCGATGTAGGGTGTAAACAAATGCTTGGCTCTTTGGAAAACAAATGGGTCCCTTTGGATATTACAGAGCCAGAGTAGGACTTGAAAGAATAATGAGTCCATAATCATTTAAAAGAGCAAAAAGGGGCAGGGGAACGTGGACAAGAATCATGGAGAGAAGCTTCAGTATGTGAAGGAAAACACGCTTTAACACACTCACCATCCAACAAAGAGCAATTTCTAAGAACGCCACCCAAAGAGGCAAGACAATTTAATGGCACACATTAGCTTCACAAGCCAGAGCACCTGATCAATAGCCCACTTCCAGAGCATCAGGAGCTGGTGTGAAGTGTCATGCCCACACTCCATCCAGGACAAGACTTTGGCGGCTTTAAGCACATAATCGATTAAAGCAAGGAGTTCTAACATGAAGAGCAAATACATATTAACCATATTCTTTATCCACTGCAAATTGATTCATGGAGAAAATTTTATTTTTTAAAATTGATATTTATTTTATTGCTTTGCAATACTGTGTTAGTTTCTGCTGTATAGCAAAGTAAACCAGCTCTATGTTTAGAAATATCCCTTCTTTTTTATATATCCTCTTTTTATATCCTTCTTTTTTGGATTTCCCTCCTGTTTAGGTCATCGCAGAACTTTAAGGAGAGTTTCCTGTGCCATATGGTAGGTTCTCATTAGTTATCTATTTTATACAGGTGTGTTCAGTCTCTCTGCTGCTGCTACTGCTGCTAAGTCACTTTAGTCGTGTCCAACTCTGTGGGACCCCATAGACAGCAGCCCACCAGGCTCCCCCATCCCTGGGATTCTCCAGGCAAGAACACTGGAGTGGGTTGCCATTTCCTTCTCCAAGCATGAAAGTGAAAAGTCAAAGTGAAGTCTCTCAGTCGTGTCCGACTCTTAGCGATCCCATGGACTGCAGCCCACCAGGCTCCTCTGTCCATGGGATTTTCCAGGCAAGACTACTGGAGTGGGGTGCCATTGCCTTCTCCGGCTCAGTCTCTCAGTCATGTCCAAATCTTTGCAACCTTATGGACTGTAGCCGCCAGGCTCCTCTGATGTCTCCTGCATTGGCAGGTGGATTCTTTAACCACTACCACCACTTGAGAAGCCCATTTTATACATAGGACTTCCCTGATAGCTCAGCTGATGAAGAATCTGCCTGCAATGCAGAAGACTCCAGTTCAATTCCTGGGTCAGGAAGATCCCCTGGAGAAGGGACAGGCTACCCACTCCCATATTCTTGGACTTCCCTGGTGGTTCAGTCAGTAAAGAATCAGCCTGCAAAGCAGGAGACCTGGTTTGATCTCTGGGTTGGGAAGATCCCCTGGAGGAGGGCATGGCAACCCACTCCAGCATTCTTGCCTGGAGACTCCCCATGGACAGAGGAGCCTGGCATGCTGTGGTCCATGGTTTTGCAAACAGTCGGACACAACTGAGAAATTAAGCACAGCACAGCACAGTGTATGTATGTCAATCCCAATATCCCAATTCATTCCACCCTCCTTTTCGCTTTGCTATCTTCCTTGCTCCCTATGTTTGTGTCTCTCTTTCTGCTTTGCAAATAAGCTTATCTATACCATTTTTCTAGATCCCATAGATTATATTTTTAAAATCTTTGTTGAAGTGTAGCTGGTTTACAGTGTTGTGTTAGTTTCAGGTACAGCTAAGTGAATCAGTTATACATGGACAGATATCTACCGTTTTTTATTTTTATATTCTTTTCTCATATAGGAAACAGTTTCTTTATGCAAAACACAACTAGACGGATCTGGAAAAGTTTGGGGAAAGGTCTATAGTGTGACAAAGACCTGTTCTGGGCTCTGTTGTGTTCACCATTTCTTGACAATTCATATGATAGTATAGGTGTCATTTCTATCACTCACTGAAAGAAAAAAAATAGAGACCCAGAATTATTTCAGGGGGCTGGAACAATGGACTGACTCTCACAAGAATTCCTTCATGTCTTCACCTAAATCACATTTCTTCAGCAAGGTCTTACCCAAGCCTTAACCACGTAAGGACTGCTGTGAGCTTCCGTAGCATCTTGCTCTGTCCCTTTCTTTATTATAGATTGTTAAGTCTGTTGACAAGCATAGAACACCATCATATCCCTGGTGCCCCCAGCAGTTCCTGGCACATAGCAAGTGTTCAATGAATATGTGCTGGATTAATGAAAGAATATACAAAAGGTCATGCATTCAGGTTCAGAGCCATCTGAGTGCAGGATTAGGAGATGTAGCAAGGTGGTGGTGGAGATGGTGGGAACTCAAGAGCAGCAGGTGTAAGAGCAAGACATGGAAGTCTCCGCAGGTCAACAATGAGGTGAGATTGCAGAAATTAAACAGGATACTGACTACATAAATATATTCCAAATTCCACCAAAAAAGAGGTGATGGTTCTCTTCTAAACTTCCCTGAAATATTTTATCCAATTTTGGGGGAAAACTGACAAACTGAAATGAACCCAGAGGAAAGCTTTCATGATAGTGGAACCTGAGGAGCCATGGAAGAGGCTTGAAAATCTGAGGCTGATTAAAACCCTAAAATAAGACTCAGCATGATCTGAAGGCAGTCTTCACATGTTTAAAGTGTTGGCCTGAAAAAGTAGAATGACACTATTTATTGCATGTAGGTCTGGAGGGCAGAGAAAGGACAAATACATGTAAATTATAAAGAGGTATGTTTTGACTTGATAGAAGAAAAAAACTTTAGTAATTATAGCTATTTTAGAACCCTAAATGTGGTTATTCAACCTTTGAAACTGACGTTATGGAAAAATATTAATGACAAAGGATGGTTAAAGTCGGTTCTAAAATATGGGTAGTCTGATTTTTTTCAAAATAAAACTATATATATGCACACACACACCTGGGCATATACATCAAAAGGTTAATAGTGGTTGGCTCTGAGTGTTAGTATTGAATATTATAGATATTTTTAATTTTTATTTTGTGCTTTTCACTGTTTTATAAAATTTTTATGGTAAAGATGAGCTATTTTTCTAGTGACAGAGAAATACTATCCCACAAAAATGGTTGTGTTCACATACAGATAGTTTGTTCTAGCTGGAAGTGTTTGAGCAGAACCTATAAATGTTGTAACTCTCTGGGGTGTGGAAGGAGAGCTGCTCTGATAAAAAAAGAAGATATCTATTGTCTCTATCAGCTTCTAGACTGCCTTTGCATTCTGAAAGTCAATCATACAAAATGTTTAATAATAATTTTTATAATTATTAATATATACTATATAGTTATTAGTAATAGGCATTAATTATTTTAAAAAATCACAAACTCTCAATTTGTCAGAGAACTCAAAAGTCATCTTTTCTAGCCCATCCAGGTGGGATTAAAACACTTTTAGGCAAAAAGTGCAGGTAAGTGATTGCCAGGAACTCACATCTTTTCTTGTTGTCCATTTCAGCATGGTCTACTCTACAAGGCATGAGACATTTCTATCTTGACCACATTCAGTCCAGAGGTATGTGAAGTCACCTAATCTATTCATTCCTCAAGCATGAGAATATGGCTTGCACTCAAGCCTGCAGTATTATAAACTTTCTGTGATCTTTCACAATGAAAATAGAGAAGAGTTACTTATCTTATTCATGCATTATCTTCTTCCTGTCTTGAAATTTTCATCCTCTATTTCTGCAAAGCACATATATTTTTCCTTAATCATGTCATGTATACTATTATTAAATCTACTTTTTATTTCCTCTGCTCAGGATGTCTGAACATTTTTATATAGAGAGTCATCTTAAGTACAAACCTAAATAGAATTCGAAACAAGACACCTAACTCTAAGGAAATAGGAAAAGGAGTACATCAAGACTGCATATTGTCACCCTGCTTATTTAACTTCTATGCAGAGTACATCATGAGAAACACTGGGCTGGAGGTAGCACAAGCTGGAATCAAGATTGCCAGGAAAAATATCAATAACCTGAGATATGCGGATGACATCACCCTTAAGGCAGAAAGTGAAAAGGAACTAAAAAGCCTCTTGATGAAAGTGAAAGAAGAGAGTGAAAAAGTTGGCTTAAAGCTCAACATTCAGAAAACAAAGATCATGGCATCCAGTCCCATCACTTCATGGGAAATAGATGGGGAAACAGTGGAAACAGTGTCAGACTTTATTTTTTGGGGTTCCAAAATCACTGCACCTGGTGACTGCAGCCATGAAATTAAAAGACGCTTACTCCTTCGAAGAAAAGTTATGACCAACCTAGACAGCATATTGAAAAGCAGAGACATTACTTTGCCAACTAAGGTCCGTCTAGTCAAGGCTATGGTTTTTCCTGTGGTCATGTATGGATGTGAGAGTTGGACTGTGAAGAAGGCTGAGCGCCGAAGAATTGATGCTTTTGAACTGTGGTGTTGGAGAAGACTCTTGAGAATCCCTTGGACTGCAAGGAGATCCAACCAGTCCATTCTGAAGGAGATCAGCCCTGGGATTTCTTTGGAAGGAATGATGCTAAAGCTGAAACTCCAGTACTTTGGCCACCTCATGCAAAGAGTTGACTCATTGGAAAAGACTCTGATGCTGGGAGGGATTGGGGGCAGGAGCAGAAGGGGACGACCAAGGATGAGATGGCTGGATGGCATCACTGACTCGATGGACGTGAGTCTGAGTGAACTCTGGGAGTTGGTGATGGACAGGGAGGCCGGGCGTGCTGCAATTCATGGGGTTGCAAAGAGTCGGACACGACTGAGCGACTGAACTGACTGAACTGAACTGAACTCTAAGGAAAGCCATAGGTAGAGTTTTGAGGGCTAGGATATATTTATCTGATTGCAAGAAGAGGTCCAAATTTTCCCTAGCATCTTCTGTTCACTTCTTACAGAGACCTGATATCTTCTCAACCCTTTCTCTCTCTGGACCTCAGAATCAAAATCCACTCTTAGGAAAGAGATCTGAAATTTTTTCAATCAAAGATAACGGTAGGCATCCACTAATTTTGTCATTGTCTCTTCTAGGCCCTCACTATGCATGGAAGAAACAAAATGATATAAAACAGTTCTTATTCCTAGGAGCAGACAACTTACTTGGGGAAAACTCATGAATCAGATCACAAGGTAATATGTCATTAACAATCCAGCTTCACAAATTGTTAAATGCCGATTTGTTGCTGTTCAGTTGCCAAGTCATGTCTGTTTGTGACCCGATGGACTGCAGCAAGCTAGGCTTCCCTGTCCTTCACCATACTCTGTCTCGATTTGTCATAACTTTCTTTCCAAGGAGCATATTGATGAAAGTGAAGGAGGAGAGTGAAAAAGCTGGCTTAAAACTCAACATTCAGAAAACTAAGATCATGGCATCTGATCCCATCACTTCATGGCAAATAGATGGAGAAAAATGGAAACAGTGAGAGACTTTATGTTTGGGGGTCTCCCAAATCACTGTAGATGGTGACTGAAGCCATGAAATTAAAAGATGCTTGCTTCTCGGAAGAAAAGCTATGACAAACCTAGACAGCATATTAAAAGCAGAGACATTTCTTTGCTGACAAAGGTCCACAAAGTCAGAGTTGTGGTTTTTCCAGCAGTCATGTATGGATGTGAGAATTGGACCATAAAGAAGGCTGAGCACCAAAGAGTTCATGCTTTTGAACTGTGGTGTTAGAGAAGACTCTCAAGAGTCCCTTGAATATCAACGATTATCAAACCAGTCAATCCTAAAGGAAATCAGTCCTGAATATTCATTGGAAGGACTGATGCTGAAGCTGAAGCTCCAATACTTTGGCTACCTGATGTGAAGAATTGACTCACTGGAAAAGACTGATGCTGGGAAAGACTGAAGGCAGGGGGAGAAGGGGACAACAGAGGATGATTTGGTTGGATGGCATCACCGACTTGATGGACATGAATTTGAACAAGCTCTTGGAGTTGGTGATGGACAGGGAAGCCTGGTGTGCTGCAGTCCAAGGGGTTGCAAAGCATGAGTAAGCACCTGAACTTCCTTCCTTCCTTTTTTCCTTCCTTCCAAGGAGCAAGCATTTTTTAATTTCATGACTGCATTCACTGTCCACAGTGATTTTGGAGCCCCCCAAAGTAAAATCTGTCTGATAAATACTCTTTTAAGTTCAGAAAATAAAAAATAATTATCTCTGAACTGACAAATTGACAGTGCCACCAAATGAATGAGGGAATCATTGCCATGTTCCAACAGGTTTGGTCAGAGGGTTGGTAGAGATGGAAGCTTTAGGAACTTCAGAATACTGTACAACAAGCAAGCCAATCCCAGGGCGTAAACCATCCCTGCCTGCTACTTGAAGTGCTATCAAAGTGTGGTTTGTGGACCAGCATCCTCTGCACCACTTGAAGCTTGTTAAAGAGGCAGAATTGAGAGCTCCATCCAGAGCTACTGAATCAAAACTGGGTATTTTAACAAGATCCTTGGCTGATCTGTGTGAACATTAACATGTGAGAGGGCTTCCCTAGTGGCTCAGACAGTCAAGAAAGTGCCTGCAATGCAAGAGACCCAGGTTCAAACCCTGGGTCAGGAAGATCCCCTGGAGAAGAGAATGGCAACCCACTCCAGTATTCCTGCCTGGAAAATTCCATGGACAGAGGAGCCTGGTGGGCTACAATCCGTGGGGTCACAAAGAGTCAGACATGACTGAATGACTAACATACATGCACACACACACACACACACACACACACACACACACACATGTTTGAGAAGCCGATCTAAACAATGGAGAGTCTGCCTACTTTCTTCACATTTGAGTCCTCAGTATATCAAAGCTACTTAATTTTTTTAACAGATTGTTAATTTGTAGCCTGCAGTTGTCACAGTTGTGAATTTAATTCATTACTAATCTTTAATCTATTTCTCATTTCTTTTCCCTCAACGTCTCCTACTCGTCAAAGGAGGTAATGGCTTGACGATTTTCAGCTTCAACCCAATAATCAAGGAACTACCCTTCCTCCCACACTAGGGGGTGCATGAGGACTAAGATTCAGAATCTTCTCGGCCATCTTCTCCACAGTGATTTGTGTCAGCTACTGCCCCCTTTCTTCAGAACTGGTTTTCCAGTGTCATGACTTGGAAAAAGGAAAAGAATTCCCGGAAACCTCCCCTACCTCACAAACCAGGCATGTCCTCCACCGGGTTGCTCTGCCCTCTTCACCACGGGACAGGCACACCCTGACCTACCCACAGGGCGCAGCATTTCTGGGGCATCCTGCCCGGAACTGGGGACCCACAGAAGAAAAGAGAAGCACTGCTTTAAACACAGGACAGGTCAGAAGACTATAGCACATACTGCTACTTTCTTGTCTGAGTTTCTTGTTATATATGGTTATGCAGTCTTGAGGGTTTCTGACACACATCTTCCTCTCCTCAGAGTCCCAGGTTTCAAATGTTTCAGAAAATCACGGTCTTTTAAAAATTCCTGCTCCACTCTATTCTTTTATTTAGCTACATTAGAGACTTCCAGAGAGAAAGCATCTAAGTGGTGTGAGGATGAGAATCCCAGGGACAACTCTGGGTTCCGCACTACGCTACTGTACTCACTCAACCTTTGACCTGAAACCTAATTAGAAAATTTAATGTTTCATTCTTTTCAGAGGCCTTCCCTTTTCTCCAGTGGAACCCATTACTCTCTGGTGTAGTCTCTTAGAAGATCTCTGGCTGAGCTCATTTATTGAGGCCACAATGTTTATCTCCATGCCCTCGGCATGTTGGCAGCCAGAGACTCACAGATGCATTTTGGAAATGATTGTAAATAATCAGTGTGATATGGGTTTTCCTGGCTTCCCTTGTGGCTCAGATGGTAAAGAATCTACCTGCATTGTGGAAGAACTAGGTTTGATCCCTGGGTTGGGAAGATCCCCTGGAGAAGGGAATGGCTACCCACTCTAGTATTCTGGCCTGGAGAATTCCATAGACAGAGGCTACAGTCCATGGGGCTGCAAACAATTGGACACAACTAACTGACTCACACTTTCACTTTTCATGGATTTTCCACTTCCTCAAGGTTTTCATTCTAGTGGGATCCTTTAAATAATTATTTAACTGTATTTACTCCTAATAGAGTTCTATATCAAACATAAAAAATTGTGATGATTTGTGTCCATGTGCAACCCCACACGTCAACAAATGAGAGCCCACTCCAAAGTAAAATTAAAATGGCTTCAAAGAATGACAGGAAAACATCTTTTTGGCAGGGAACAACAGGAAGCCAGAAGGAATAGAGGAGAAATCCAGTAGAGAGTGTAAAGTGATGAGAGACCTTTTCCATATGTGTGGCCATTAAAAAAATTATTCCCATCCCTTATGTTGCATGTGCGGGAGACAACTCTATCTCACAATAAAAATGGGCTTTTTTTTTTTTTTTGCCAATTCCTGCAGATATTATGAAGCAGCATTTCTTATAGAAGAAAAAGAATATGATGATGCAAGAAACAAAAAAAGAAAAAAAGACCCAAAGCTAAACAGTGCACTCAATAGACACACAGTAAATGCAGATGGATCACCAACAGTAGACTGGAGGCATGCCTGTCACAGAATAGGCTTCTTTTCCATACATTTAGAAATTCAGGACTAGCTTCCTCATCATCAATTTCTTGTGCATTACTGTATGAGCCACATTCATGGCACAGCCCCTTGGGTCCTAAAACACTCTGTCTTCAGCTTTGCTCTGTGTGAAGAGAGCATTTCCACTCAGCTGATTTGTCTGTGAACAAATGAACAGGGCATCTTTAGCAGCTCCTTGGTTATATTTTCTTTAGATAGTCACGAAGCATAGTTCTTTCCTCCCATCACATGGGCTTTCATTTCATGATGTATTTTATTGACATCAAACAAAAAAAAGAAGTTAGATGACGTATATACTGTGTGTTCATCCCCAAATCTCTTCTCCCATTTATCCCTAGGAGAACACTGAAATTGCCCAGTTAACTTCCCTGAGGCCAGAGACCCCTTAAGGCTTCCTCTGCTGGAGGAGAATCTGGCTCCCTGGGTGAGCCCGGGACATAAGCAACAATTCCATCTAGCTCATTCATTTCCTCAGGAGTTTAGATCTATTTTTAAATTAGGTAATTCTTTTATTACCATAGATACAAATATTAGCAGGGACCAGATACTATGCCAGGCACATGAAAGCCAAGTGCCTATAGGTGCTGTGCCCCATTTATAGTTAATTTTTTCATCACGATAATTGTTGTTTCCATAACATAAATCAACACATAGAAACCATTGCATTTGCCAAGAACAAAAACAACAACAAAACATCTAGTACCCAGTCTAGATGCATTTGTATGGCCACAGGGAGAGTGAGACCCATTCTAAGTCTAGCGAGCAATCCCAGTGGAAGTAGGAAAGAAACCAGAGGAGCGGGTTCAGAGAGGTGTGAAAAAATGATGAGATGCAAGCCAAGCCACACCTTGCAGTGGCAGAGGAGATCATTTGGGACGGGAGGGCAGAGGGTTCATGGACAGCTGGATAAAGGTTTGTTGTCATGGTAACAAAGGCAAATGAGAATTGCACCATGACTGAGTAGGTCAGATTCTTAGAGTCAAGACCTGATGGAAACGGGTAAGGTTATGGGATTAGAATGTAGGGTGGATTAGGGTTACAGAGGTCTGTGGTGGAACTTGTCACTGTCTTTAAAAGTCTTTTGGTAACATATATCAGAAAGCAGTAGGGTTAGACTGATCAATCAACAGGAATTTATTATAAAGATGCAATGTCATCTTTAGGACCCAACGGAAGGACATGTCAGAAGGCTTCTTTTGACTCTGCTTTACTTTGTGTATTTGCGTTTTCTTCCCCTCTCCCATGACTGACTTGTTCCTAGTCTCCCTGCAGACGACCACCATTGCTCCAAAATATGTGTCTGAGCCAGACTTACATGCTAACTAGCTTTCTTTAATTCCAAATCGCTTAAAGTAAGAATATGATTGTCCAGTTTGAAACTCTGATGCAATATCTGATGGAAGTTGAGGGCTCCTGGTGAAGAGTTACTTGAGGGTCTCTTTTGTGGAGAGGGGGTGTTTCCCAGGGAAACATAGTGTCACAGGCTTGGGACAGAACTCCAAAGGTGTTTACAGTGATTGGCCAGAATTCTGCTGGTGTATTTTAATCCTGCACTGATATCAGCTTGGGCTTCCCAGATAGCTCAGCGGGTAAAGAATTCACCTGAAAGGCAGGAGACACGGAAGACATGGGTTCAATTCCTGGGTCGGGAAGATCCCCTGGAGGAGGAAGTGGCAACCCACTCCAGTATTCTTGTCTGGATAATCCCATGGACAGAGGAGCCTGGAGGGCTACAGTCCAAAGGGTTGCAAAGAGACATGACTGAGCAACTGAGCACGGTATCAGCTTGATGTTTATAAGCATGGGGGAAAGGGATAAATAGAAGAAATTTCTGTCTTATTCCTAGGGATAGGGCCAATTTAGGACATATATTTGTGTCGGCCATGGGGTTGGCACCAGGATAGGGCGGTCTGGGCAAAGCTCAATGGCAAGAGTTGTTTATACAATATGGCCTGAGGCAGTGGGCACTGGTCTAGGGTCAAAAGCATTTGGAGACCCACAGGGGTCAGAAAATTTGAAGATCCACAGGGGACTTCTGAGTTATCCCTTCTTTGAAGGATAACTCAGAACATCACTGTGTGCTAGCTTTCTCCTCTAAGGTGGAGATGGGTGTGGAGTTCTTAAAGAGCTAAGTGAGACCTGATATTTTCCAAAATATGAGAGGGAGCGTTCATTTTCAGAAAATTCCTAGTGTTATTCATCAATTCCCCCAGGATTTATGAAGGCCCTGCTCTGTGCCCAGTGCTGGTCACTATTGCATTGCAGGGCCCCGGGGCTCTCGAGACAGAAAGGCTGTTGCTCAGCTGTGCTGGGGAAACTGGGCCCAGCTGCTGGAGAAAGCCCCAGCTGGGGTCTGCAGGGAGCTTGAGGCCAGGAAGCTTCCCCTCAGCCTCCCCTCCAAACCCAGAGGAGCGCACTCTCTCTCCACTCTCCTCTGCTGCCTGCCAGAATTTCCAGATTTGTTCTGTTTTGCAGTTTGCATCAAGCCACACTCAATCCCAACCCTAGCAGAAGGCATAAATTAACATTTTATTATGTGTACTTGTTAGGGTCTCTCTTAAAGCAGACATGCAAATGTGGGGCTCCCATAGTCAATGAGGGTATACCCGGATGAACTGAAAATAAACCAGGTGGCTCTGGCCAAACCCTTGGAAAGCAGGACCTCGCTGAGCTATCCTGGGACAAATACTCACCTCAGTTCCCGCCCCCGGTTGTTTACCCTGGCCCCTGGCCATTTCCTGCTCTGTTTGGCACCCCAGCCCTCCCTGTCCAGCTGCCATAGGCTCCTATGACTCCTGGTCGACTTTCATTTACAAGGAACCAATTTCACAAGCAGCTGTAGGTGAGCCTTTTACGGGCCTCTGGTGAGTGAGTGGGAGGCCTGGGGGCCTTCTCCATCAAGCAGCTGGACAAATACATCTGCCTTGGCCTTCCACGGGGACCGGGCTATTTTGAGGCTCCCTCTGATTGGCTCTTGCTGTTACTGTGCCTTTAATTCCAGCTTATAGCTCTTAAAACCTTATATAACAGGAACCTCAAGTTGGATGGAGTTTGATTGGATTTGGCTTGGCTCAAGTGGAGGAATTAGTTAAACCAAAAGTGAGAACCACTTGATATGCCACTTAGAGCTCTGCCAGGTGAAAATATTAATTGTTCTAAAGTGTTTCTTAGAATGCTGCTTTGGTCATATATTTTTGTGTATGGATTGGGGGAAGTCAAACAGGGGAAAGAGGGAAAGAAACTTTTCCCTACTGCTGTTTTAATTTTCCAGGATCTCTTTTGTATCCCTTTTATTTTGTGTTATTATAAATAACTGCGTTCATATAAGCACGTGTGGGACAACCCCACCCAAACAATTAAACAATCAGAGAAGGCAATAAAAGGAAGGAAGATGACAGAACCTTCCAGAGTCCATCCTGGGGCATCTGATTAGAACCAAAATCTTGGGTCTAACCTTGTAGGTGGAAGAGCTTGATTCCAGTGGCCTTGTGTCAGCCTATGTGTGCCCAGTGAGCATTCACAGGGTAGAATATTTGAGCCTCTTGACCTTACGGGCTGGGCTTTGCAGGTGGCTCAGTGGTAAACAATCCACTTGCCAATGCAGGAGACACAGGAGATGTGGGTTCGATCCCTGGGTGGGGAAGAGCCTCTGGAGCAGGAAATGGCAACCTGCTCCAGTATCTTGCCTGGAAAATTCCATGGACAGAGGAGCCTGGTGGGCTACAGTCCATGGGGTTGCAAAGCATAGAGCACAACTGAGCACACACACACACCTTACAGTTACACACGAAGTCACCTTTCAGAGGGTCCTGTGTAATGAGCTTGTCTAGGGATGCCTCCTGGGTCCTGGCTCCAGCCACCCAACTGCTTCCAGGCGAAGGCTGCCTGACCACCACCCCACCCACCCCTGTGGTTCTTATGAAGTTTCCACGTGGATTTCAAGCACTCATGGATGCTCTGGTACCAATGGCTGCGGCTCTGAGGGACCCGACTCGCCTGCCACACTGCTGCCTTGGTTTTATTTTTCTTTCCCCACAGATGCTTCTCTAGTTCCCTCCTCCCTCCTCCCACCTCTATTCCAGCTTTTCCGCTTCTCAGCTCTTCTTAGCATCTCATTTCACCTTTCTGCTCGGCAGAGAGCTGTGTGGGGTTCTTACCTTCCCCCAGTGGCATTTAAAGTGTTTCTTGGTGCAAAACATCCTATTCATTGCCATAGAAACAGGAAGCTCAGTGTGGAAGGAAAGGGGGGGAGAAAAAAAGAAGTCTGGGAGTCTGAAGCTTTGCAATTCTGTTATTTTGCCCAAATCCATAAATGGCAACACACTGGGAGATAAGTAAAATCCTGCTCCTGGCTGGATCTCCAGGAGGAAGGGCCACCCTTTCCAAGGGCACAGATTTTATACCCTGGTTTAAACCAGGAGACAACAGGCTTGTATGCAAAGTATTGCTGCTTTTCCCACAGAGGGGAGTTCCCAGTTGAGTCTGGGGAAGTCAGACAAACCTGCCTTCTCTTATCAGTTCTGCACCTAAGCTGAAGGACTCGGGACACTTCCTCAACCCCTCTCAGTGCCCTCCGCTGTACAATAAACATGTGAACTTCCCTGTGACCTCTTGGTTGGGGTCACAGGAGAGCTCAAGAAGTGACAGCTTCATGGCCTCCCTGAATGGACTCCCGCTTTCTTGCCACACCATTGGACGCACTGAGTCTGGGCCACCTGTCCTCAGCTGTGAATCCCTCCCTGATATCAAAAGAGAGGACTTCACGTCATTCCTCAAATCAAGCCAGTCTGCTATGGTTTTCCTTGAAATGCAGTAGAATGTGCTTAATTTTTACATCTTCATGCAAAACCTAGAGAGAAGTCCTCTTCAAACCATTGATTTTGAAGATGGACCTTTAACCTACCCTCAATGGAGCCCCTTTGGTCTGTGTCACCCAACCAGGCACCTCGAGGCCATTATTCCTAAACTGAGAATGGGCCAGCTCATTGTGTGGATTAGAGCTTCAGACTAAATATGAAGTTTGAGGTTTCAGTCTCCACTGAGGCAGTGAGTTTTCAGAGGCATCATTAGTTATTTGGCATTCATTCATCACAGGGCCAAATTAATAACCAGAGTTCTGTACATCTCCCCTTGTGATACAGATTTTGTAAGAGCACAGAAATCATATCACAAACCCTCCAATCAATTCTGGGTCCAAATCCCCAACCACCTATTTTTGAAAAAATAAATGATTTCTTTATTCTTGTCTGTGTTGGGTCTTCTCTGCTGTGTGTGAACTTTCTCTAGTTGTGGCGAGTGAGAGCTACTCTAGCTGTGGTGCACAGGCTTCTCAATGTGGTTACCTGTGGCAGAAAATGGGCTCTAGCCACACAGGCTTCGGAAGTTTCCCCAAGACATGTGGAATCCTCCTGGACCAGCGATCAAACCTGTCCCCAGCATGGGCAGGCAGATTCTTAACCACTGGACCACCAGGGACATCCCCAACCACCTCTTTTAACTGACACACCAAGCCAATATTTCTCCCGCCCCAAATCACCCAAGCAACTAGAGAGCCCACCCATATAACCCAGAGCCCACCAACAGCATTCAAATTAGCCAGTCTTAAGCCACTGCCCCTGCCCACCTTTCCTTTCCCATGGAAAACACAATAAATATTTTCCCCTGGATCTTGCATCTATCCCCTGAGAAAACCTGGTGCTTCCCCCTGTGGCCCTATAGGACATGGCATACCCTCTCTGGGAAACTGTAAGCCCCTTCCTGTAAGTAACTGTAAGTAATAAAAATTTTCTTTCAATAGTATTAGCCTCTCTGCATCATCACTCATTCACCTTTATAAATTAAAATCCAGGCACAAATTAACCTTGCCCACATCTATCCTATTAGCTACAAGGCTATCCTGGTAAACAGATGTAACTGGCTCATCATGCACACGTCACAATTAGGGAAGGACGGTCCCAGGGGCATGCTTTGTTGGTGCTAGTTCAGCAGCATCTTCATCTATAAATAGTGTGACCATATGTCCCACTATGTCCTGTAGAATCCAAGCTTACCCCTGTCGACCTGTGCAATTATTAATAGTGCTCTCGTTCACTCTCAAAGCAGTCACAGTTTGGAATATAAATTATGTGGCTACCGTAATATAAAGGACCAACAATTAAGCACCCATTAAACAGGTAAATGACTTTGTTACAGAGGAGTAATTGCAATCATTTGCTTTTACATTTTCACTTGACAAAAGGGTGTAAATGAATGTTACAGACTTTCTAAATATATGTGTTATTCTGCACATAATATGCAAGAAATTAAAAAAGAAAAACCAGCTGCATGAAGTATGTATACAAAGCAGAGCAATGAATTATGATTGCTCTGAGGATATTTTGTAAGGATTGAGGGAGATGGTAGTGTTGGCCACCATGACTGAGTAGCTGGATAAGGATAAGGGTAAGAGTCACTATGGGCCACACCATTGCTTGAACATCTTCATGTGTTTCATTTTTATTTATTTTTTATTTTAAAAATATTTATTTTGCTGTGTCGGGTCTCAGTTGCCATGTATGGGCTTCTCTAGTTGCAACTCATGGGCTTAGCTGCCCCATGGCATGTGGGAACTTAGTTCCCCAACCAAGGACAGAACCTACGTCCACCACTTTGGAAAGCACTGGACCACCAGGGAAATCCCTCCATGTGCTTTATTTGATATTGGAGATGAGATGTAATCACTCAATCCTTTCACAAACATATTTTGTTTCTCTACAATTAGAATCAGCTTCCATTCTTTTCCTCAAGGAGCTTATTCTATAAAGGGAGAAATTAACACACTGGAGTATTTCCAAAGGTATAAGCACAGATTACTATAGGCCCATCTAGAAGCATATATCCTAGTCCTTGGGGTATAAAGAACTTTACAACTAAAATTTGGAGAGAGTTGTGGGAAGATAAGAGAATGAATTTTAAGACCTGTTAGTATATGACCCACTGAGAGTAGAGCCCATTTTTTAAGGTTCCAGAAGTGAAAGAACAGAGTCTGAGGGCATTGGAGCACCAGGTTAGGGGACAGCCTGACATCAAGCATTCAAACAAACAGGATCTAATGATGCCTAGTGGATCAGATGGTAAAGAATCTGTCTGCAGTGCAGGAGACCCAGGTTTGTTCCCCAGCCTAGGAAGATCCCAGGGATCCCAGAAGGAAATGGCTACCAACTTCAGTATTCTTGCCTGGAGAATTCCATAGACAGAGGAGCATGGTGGGCTATAGTCCATGGGGCTGCAAAGAGTTGGACATGACTGAGAGACTAACACACACAAACAACAATGCCTAAAATGCTACTGAAGTTCTGGCCTCAAGTCTTAGCATTTCTTGACAAATAGAAATGAGGCATGCTCAGGATCGCCTTTAAGAAAAAATTGCTAGAGCCAAAATATGGGAGAATTGATGGTTAATGCTCCTAATTGTCAACTCATCTGTAAAGAACCTATATTATCCCTTAAGTGCCAAGACTGGTGCTGATATTTGCCCTTAAGATCACTGGCCTCAGTTCTGCAGAGGAGAAGGATCAACTGTGTCACAGGAACAACTTTCTTCATCATGCTCCCAGGGATGTCTGTCAGAGGTTGTTTGTAATCAAGCCCTAAAAATCTATGCCATGCAGCTGCACTGTCTGTGATGCCATGTACGTCAATGAGAGAAATTCATGATTTAGGAATGCATCTGAACTGTGTTTTGCTTCTCCATGCCCTAGTCAGATGTAGGCTTGTTTTGGTCCTCTACAGAGTTATAAACAAAGAGCCGACTCTAAAGATTTGCTGAAGCAAACTCAGGGCTGAAGGAGCCATCCTTCTTAGTTGACCTGACTTACACAATGTTTGGGGCATATGGTTCTGCTCTCCCCAGGCAAAGCAAATTCCTATAAAAAGAATTATGTGATATTGGTCCTCACTTTGACTCACGGAATGTTAGACACAAAAGGGACGTTAGAAATTTCTTATCTGTGCCTTCACTTTAGATGAGGAGTGATGGACATTGTAGAGCTATTTAACGGAAGTCCTCAATTGGGATATTTGTTTTTTAAATTTCAGAAGCAAACATAATTAGATTCAACAGCTTTGTTATATTGCTAAGTTATAGGCTGTAGTCTCTGTTGTACGATTAATATGCTTAACCTAGGCAGAAAAACAAAATGGGCTGTTCTGCACCCCAAAGCATCGTGCTTCATAGTACAGCCCCCAGGACCCTCAGGGCCCGTCATGGGGCACTCCTGATCAGTGCTTCCTACTTGGGATCAGTGTCTTCATTCCCTTCAGTTCAGTTCAGTCGCTCAGTCCAACTCTTTGTGACCCCATGGACTGCAGCACGCCAGGCTTCTCTGTCCATCACCAGCTCCCGAATGTTGCTCAAACTCATGTCCATCAAGTCAGTGATGCCATCCAATCATCTCATCCTCTGTTGTCCCCTTCTCCTCTTGCCTTCAGTCTTTTCCAGCATCAGTGTCTTTGCCAGTGAGTCAGTTCTTTGTATCAGGTGGCAAAAGTATTGGAGTTTCAGCATCAGTCCTTCCAATGAATATTCAGGACTAATTTCCTTTAGGATTGACTGGTTTGATCTCCTTACAGTCCGAGGGACTCTCAAGGGCCTTCTCCAACACCACAGTTCAAAAGCATCAATTCTTCGGTGCTCAGCTTTCTTTAGAGTCCAACTCTCATATCCATACATGACTACAGGAAAAACCACAGCTTTGACTGGACAGACCTTTGTCTCTGCCTTTTAATATGCTGTCTAGGTTTGGCATAGCTTTTCTTCCAAGGAGCAAGCATCTTTTAATTTCATGGCTGCAGTCACCATCTTCAGTGATTTTGGAGCCAAAAAAAGTAAAATAAAATCTCTCATTGTTTTCATTGTTCCTTCATTTGTTTCCATTGTTCCACTGTTTCCATTGTTTCTTCCATCTTTCTTCCATTGTTTCTTCATTCTTCATTCTCTTACCCTTCATCAAATTTCCATATTACATTCCTTGTTATCAGAGCTCTGACGGGTGAGAACTGGTGTGATTTTTAAATTAAAATTTTAATTTAAAATTAAATTAAAATGTTAAATTTTAACTTAAAACCATTTTTTAAGTTTTTACTGAATTTGGTGGGGCTTCCCAGGTGGTGCTAGTGGTAAAGAACCCTCCTGCCAATGCAGGAGACATAAGAGAAGCAGGTTCAATCCTTGGGTTGGGAAGATCCCCTGGAGGAGGGCATGGCAACCCACTCCAGTATTCTTGCCTGGAGAATTCCAGGGACAGGGGTTCCTGGCGGGCTACGGTCCGTTAGGTCACAAAGAGTCAGACATGACTGAAGCGAATTATAACATTGCTTCTGTTTTATGCTGTTTTGTTTTTTGGCCCTAAGGCATGTGGGATCTTAACTCCCCGACCAGATATCAAGTCCACAGCCTCTTCATTGGAAAACAAAGTTTTAACCACTGACCTACCAAGAAAGTCCTGAAAACATCTTAATAAAAGTGAATCTATAAAATATTTTCCTACAAAATAACACCAAAAAATAGAGACGAACGTTTTGAGGATGAAGAACCAGGCATTATACGAACCATTTTAAACACATGGTCTCATTTAAGTATGACAACAATTCTACAAGATTAACCTCATGTTATTCCCATTTCTCAGTTGCGGAATATGAGATCCGTAGTGTTAAACATCATACTATTAATAAGTGGCAGTCCTGGAATTTCAGTCCAGACTGTTTGAATTCAAAGCCTATGGACTTCACCACAGGGCCTGGAATGATGCAGCTACTCCATAAATTGTGGCTGCTGTAAAGACAACAGCAAAGACAATGATAAATGAATGTCTGTTATTACTCATATCCCCAAGGACATAAGATGCAGTCTTTCCGATCCAACCCCCTTTCAATAGCCTCCATGTTGAGAGTTTAATGAAACTACTTCATGGTATTGCTGCCTTGACATCATTTCATATGGTCAAGTGGCCCGCAGGGGTCATGAACTGACAATAGCCCCTGCCCCTGTTATGCCCTGGACAATAGGCCTCAGGGTCACACGTAAATGAAACTTCCTGACATGACTTCCCCAACCGTCCTAGTGATAAGCCATCTCCTGCATCTCCAGGGCCTTCTTCTTAGCTAAGAGCTCCAAGAAGCTAACAAAACCCTGTTCTTTTTAGATTGAATTGACCAATCTGGCCTTAGCCTGGGAGCCTCGAAACACTTAGGCCCTAATAAAGGCATATGCCCCAGGTCCTGCCCACACCTGGCCTTGACGGCTCTCTGCGGCCCCTGGAGGCATGCCACATACCTCCTCCAGGATCTGTAAATAATGAACTTCTCTATTTCAATTCCCTTGTGGTCTTTTGTGACCCCCCCATGGCTCAGACACCATCCAACACCTTAGGGTTGTTCTTAACAAATGTTCATCTAACAGTCACAGCTCTTCATATTACAGCCTATCCGCAGCTTCCTCATATCTCCATTCATATGTTTAGCCCCTGTAAATTTCAGTAAACATAGAAAATAACAACCGGTAAAGACCCTCTCTGATGACGAAGCTGTCTCTACTTTTCCAAGATGAGAGCTTGCAATTTCTGCTTCACTTTTCCATGCTCTGTTTTTTGTGTTTTGTTTCAATTGGAGTATAGTTGCTTTACACTGTTGTGCTAGTGTCTGCTGTACAACAACGTGAATCAGCTATAAGTCTGCATCTATCGCCTTCTCTCTTGATTCTCCCTCCCTGACCCCTATGCTCTATTTTCAATCATAGCATCTTCATCATTGTCATTATGGTTCTGCTCCCTCCCCCAAAGCTCTGTCCAAACTCTACAAGCTCCTAGACGCGTTCTCTGTTACAGAAAGTGGCTGGAGAGAGAAGGGCCATGAACTCATCCTAAACCACTGCAGAAAGCCCATCACCCTTCAAGATCCCCTTTCCTTACTCCAAACTCTGTCTCTGCTCTTCTGCTTCCTCATCTGCGGCATGAGAAGGTGTGTGTGTGTGTTGGGAGAGGGGAGAAACAAATACAGGACAAATCCTAAAATACAGCATACATTTTACTTTCTGGGAAGAGAATAATCACCTCTGGACCCAGAAGATCACTGTCGGCCCCTCCAGCTCAGAGGAGAAGGATCAATGATGCCATCCTCTGCTAGACAGCTGCAGCCACCCTGGCACCACCATACAGGGCCACACTGCCTGGCAGGGATGGGGTGGGGGGGTTCTGTCTCTAATCCTCTCTGGAGCTTCCGCAGCTGCCTACAAGTCCTTTAATCCAATTAGAGCTACGGTGTCCTGTTTCTGGTATCATCATGCTCTGATTGCCAGACACAAGATATTCATCCATTCTGGCAAATTCATGTATCTCAAGAGAGTCCTTTCTGAGGTAGTTTAATTCCCTTGCCTACCCAGACTGTCCAGGGACTTCCTAGGCAAAACTCCATTCTCCAAATCTTGCCCAAGGAAAGGAGAAAGTTAGGAGCGATTTTGTGTCCTTGATAATGTCCTGAGTGTGAAGGAGAGCCCATTTCATGCCAGGCAATAGGAAGGCATGACACATAAAGGTAAGCTCTCTCTGTCCACACTATTCCATCAAGGACCTGCTTACCGTCGGATTCTAACAAGCCACTTCCAAACTCTCCTCCAGTGGAAGATTGATCTGCATGTGACCTAGGATCAGACAACATTTAGAAGTTTCACGTACAATTTTTGTCAAAATAACGATTGTATTTTTTTTGTTTCAATGTAAACAGAATAATAATTGCCTCCCCACTCAAGATGTTCACATTCTAGACCCTGAAACCTGTGAATATGTGCCCTTACCTGGTGTGGAGAACTTTGCAGTTGTGATTAAGGCATGGATCTTGAGGTAGAGAGAGCTATCCTGAATCATGCAAGCATGTTTGATTTATTCACATAGATCCTTAAAGTCAGAGAACCTTCCCCGTCACTAGCAGAGAGAGGGTAACAGAGATGACACATTGCTGGCTTTGAAGACAGAGAAAGCAGGTACAAGCGAAGGAATTTGGGCCATCTCCATAAGCTGGAAAAGGCAAGGCAATGGCTTCTCCCCTAAAGCCTCCAGAAGAAACAAGGCCCTGTAGATACATGAGTTTCACCCCAGCAAGACGTATGTTGGACTTCTGACCTTTAAAACTTTAAGAAAGTTAATTGATGCTGTCTCAGAACACAAGCCTGCGTGCTTAGTCGTGTCAGACTCTGCGATACCGTGGACTGTAGCACTCCAGGTTCTTCTATTCGTAAAATTTTCCAGGCAAGAATACTGAAATAGGTTGCCATTTCCCACCCCAAGGAATCTTCCTGATCCAGGGATTGAACCCGCTTGTCCTGTGTCTCCTGCATTGGTGGGTGGATTCTTTCAGTTCACTTCACTTCAGTTGCTCAGTTGTGTCTGACTCTTTGTGACCCCATGGACCGCAGCATGCAAGGCCTCCCTGCCCATCACCAACTCCCAGAGTTTACCCAAGCTCATGTCCATTAAGCTGGTGATGCCATCCAAACATCTCATCCTCTGTCATCCCCTTCTCCTCCTGCCCCCAATCCCTCCCAGCATCAGGGTCTTTTCAAATGAGTCAGCTCTTTGCATGAGGTGGCCAAAGTACTGGAGTTTCAGCTTCAACATCAGTCTTTCAAATGAACGCTCAGGACTGACCTCCTTTAGGATGGACTGGTTGGCTTTCCTTGCAGTCCAAGGGACTCTCCAGAGTCTTCTCCAACACCACAGCTCAAAAGCATCTATTCTTCAGCGCTCAGCTTTCTTTAGAGTCCAACTTTCACATCCATACATGACTACTGGAAAAACCATAGCCTTGACTAGATGGACCTTTGTTGGCAAAGTAATGTCTCTGCTTTTGAATATCCTGTCTAGGTCGGTCATAACATTTCTTCCAAGGAGTAAGTGTCTTTTAATGTCATGGCTGCAATCACCATCCACAGTGATTTTGGAGCCCAAAAAGTAGTCTGCCGCTATTTCCATTGTTCCCCCATCTATTTGCCATGAAGTGATGGGACTGGATGCCATGACATTAGTTTTCTGAATGTTGAGCTTTAAGCCAACTTTTTCACTTTGCTCTTTCACTTTCATCAAGAGGCTCTTTAGCTCTTCTTCACTTTCTGCCATAAGGGTGGTGTCACCTGCATATCTCTACTTAAGAAGCCTGCTTAAAACCAGTTTGCAGTAATTTGTTATGGCAGTCACAGAAAATAAACAGGGGCTGAAAAAAAAGAACCACGTGGCTCAAAGCCCTTGTCTTCTCAGTTTTGTTGGACTAAATAGTAGCAAATGACTCAACTGGCAGTTACCTATCAATAAGCAACTCTTAAAGCAGCTATAAAAAAGTTAACATCATTGTCAAAGTCTTCTCCAAATTGGACAAGAGAAATTTTGAGAAAGAAAGAAAAATTGTAAAGGATCAACCTTATTCAGGCTAGGTAGGATATGTATTGCTACCAATGAAGTAAGACATAGACTGATTTACAATAACCCTTGAGATCATTTTCAATGCAAACTGTTAGTCTTTAACATAAATGTAAAGAAGTAATGTCTTCTTTGATTACAAAGTAAATTACAGAGTTTACGTTTTGTTTCCTAAAGTCTGAAAGACATAAGGGGATACTGAGAATGTGTGAGATCGTCTAGCATCAGAGCATCTTCAATTATCTCAGCTGACTATAGGGTCTAAAGAACTTGCCTGTAGACCCTTAAGCATCCTTTATCATGGCATTTGGCAACTGTGAAAAGTCTAATCACCAAACCCTTCGAGTAGAGAAACCGTGACTTAGTGCCCTTCCAATACGAAATGAAGCTTTGCCAGATTTGGCCAAGAGCCTTTCAGCAAGTGACATGGTAACTGATGTTTTCCATCAGTGTTTCATTTCATATCCCCTCTCAAATACTGAAAAAGTGATTTTTTTTCTCCTCTCCCCATCTACTCTTGAATATAATTTTGAAAAGCAATTTTATGTTTCCTCTTTCTATTGGGTTGGCAAAAAAGTTTGTTTGGGTTTTCCTATAACATCTTACAGAAAAACCTTAATTAAGTTTTTGGCCAACTCAGTATGTATGTGTTAGTCGCTCAGTCGTGTCTGGCTCTTTGCAACCCCATGCGCTGTAGCCCGCCAGACTCCTCTATCTTTGGGATTTTCCAAGCAAGAATACTGGAGTGGGTTGCCATTTCCTTCTCCAGGGGATCTTCCTAACCCAGGGATCAAACTCAGGTCTCCTGCATTGTGGGCAGATTCTTTACCATTTGAGCCACCAGGCCAATTCAGTATTTACATTTATTTATGAAATTGTAAAAAATTACATTAATAAAAATCTTATCATTTAGTGAGCAACTACTATGTGTCAGGCATCTGATATTCACTATCCCATTTAATCCCTTAAAGGGATTATTATTTTTCTTCATTGGATGATAAATCTAAGGAAGTTCAAAAAAGTTGCCCAGACTTACAGCGGTGAGAGATGGTGAAAGCCAGAACACTTTTCCTACTCCTTAATCAGGGACTTCACTGATTTCATTCATATTACCCATGTTTCTTGAGTGTGAAATACATTCAAAGACAACATTAAGAGTTAAATAAAATGGATTTGTAACTGGTGGGTCCAGTTTTAGACTAACAGTAGATTTCCGCATCCCAAGTATGGGTCTCTCCACAGCACACACAGAAAAGGCCATTGGCTTCCCTCTCTGGGATGAGCAAAGAGGAAACTGATAAAACTCTTCCTTGATTTTAGTGTGGCTTCCATCAGCCAGTAATTAATTCCTTTTGTAATGAGGCCTCCTGAGAACCTTGAAAGAGTAGGAACTCATGACCTGAACTTACATGTCACAACTGAGAGTTACAGTTAACTCACCATTTCTATCAGGTAGAAAATAATGTTGTTTGTGCTAAGCCAGCACCCCCATTCTTTTTTTCTCTATTGTTTTAATTTTATTGCTGCTTCCACAAAACCTTTTCTTCAAAGCAATATTTAGTGTTTTAGTGCCATGCAAAATCTACTTGCTCAGTCAAGGTAATGTATTGGTTGCCCAGTCATGTCCGCCGAGAGTTAGAGATGACTGAGTACTTAGTGTTTTTAACCCCAGTCATGGGGTAGTATGGACTGTAGCTGGCCAGGCTCCTGTGTCCATGAAATTCTCCAGGCAAGAATGCAGGAGTGGGTTGCCATTTCCTTCTCCAGGGGATCTTTCCGACCCAAGAATCGAACCCAGGTTTCCTGCATTGCAGGCAGATTCTTTACCATCTGAACCACCAGGGAAGCCCCAAGGTAACGAGACCTCAAATATTCCTTCATCTACAGCTTACAACTCAACCTCCACTTTTTACATCAAAATGGTCACTTCATGGATATTTTCTACAGCTTTAACTGCTGGAGAAAAATTCCTAAACTATTTATCATTTCTTTGTTTCCTTTAGCTGCTTTATTTCTGCTCCTTTTTGTGATTTCAGAGGCCAGACTTAATTCTCCCAATTAGCCGTATTGTTGCCATGATGATATGATATCCTTGTAAATCACATTACAATGCCTGGAGCCCCTTTCAGGTGGGTAAAGTATATTAAGCAAAGAATTAGCAATAACAGTATGACCTCATTGGCTGCTATAGAAATGACCAAGCATAAAATGAAGTGAATTAATTACCTTCAGTTTCCATTCACCAAAGAGCCAACCTTGTCTCATTCGTATGATGATAAACACCTATGACATTTTACCACTTACCTGGAATATACCCCTGGAGGAGGATATGGCAACCTACTCCAGTATTCCTACCTGGAGAATTCCACAGGCAGAGGAGCCTGGTGGGCTACAAGCCATGGGGCCACCAAGAGTCCAACAGAGCCGAGCACTTAGTGCTTTTAACACTTCACTTATACAGGTATAAAATCAATATAATATAATTGTTCTTCATATGTTCTGTCCGTAGGTAAAAGAAAAAGGAGAGGTGATTTTAGGAAGATCATATTTATAGGCTTAGAATAGTCACAGAGACTGAGGGCAATGTATTTGTAGATAGGTCAAAATATAAGAGTAATGGCTTATAAGAAAGTAGGTCACTTCTTGCTGAGGTTATCCTAATGTTAGGAATAAAAGAGAAAGCAATCCATCTGGGATCTGGCCTTTTGGTTTTCTGATTTTGAGTTCAGGTCTAAAAGTCAGAAAACCTGCATTCTGCTTCTGTATTTGGTACTCCCAGGGTTCCTTGGGGATACGAGTAATGAAACAGGCAGGGGTCTAAGTAAGAAGAAATAAACTTTCTTCTAAAATACCAGACTATGTCGGGACAATGTGCAGACTCACACAGAGTGAAATTCAGGGAAAATGATGCCAGCACGCAAAAATAAAAAAGTTTAATGACAGCTCAACATTAGAAAAAATTCTAGCTACCTATAATTTGCCTTAATAATTACTGAAGTGAAATATAGGAATTATAAACAAGAGTGATGAAAAATAAATTTTGAATTTGCAGGTGCTGGTCTAGGTGCAATCAGACCTGAAACACATCCAGACTCAATATCAAGTGTCTAGATGCAAAATATTTCGCCAAGGGAAGCTGAGGAAAGATTAGTGTATTAAAATAAGAGCAGAATAGACATTGTCTTTATTGCAAAGATAACTGATACCTGCACTAATCACATATATAGTCTTATTTGTGATATTGTTTTCCCCAAATCTCAGTGTTTCTAATGCACATCTCAAGGTAATGATTATTTTTTACATCATTTTTAATGTTTACCAAGCACATTACAAATTTCCTTGAGTGAATTATTGCATACAAATAGAAAGGCAAGATGCTGGGCTTTTTTTTCAAGTAGCAGACCAAAAGACAAGAAAGATATGTTGAGTGATATTTTCAGGCCCTTGTGTTAGATCTTTACTTCTGGATACAGTGAAGTAACTTGCACCAAACCAATTGTTCTCATAAGAACAAATCAAAAAGTCAGCTGAAATGTAAAGAAAAACCCAACAGTCCTCTGGTTGAAAGCATTAGAAAGTGTCTGAGGCAACTAGGGTTTGAAGGGCCAAGACCCAGGAAAGAAGAGAAAAGGTGACCACAGAGCTCTGAGCTGATATTCTGCAAGCAAAAAACACAAAATTTCCACTCGGGGTAATGGCCAGTTTGGGGCCTGAAATCAGAGGTTAAGAATACACCTAGTTTGTGAAAATATTGCAAGGCTGAAGACTGGAAAGGGGAAAAAAAAAAAGATTGGGAAAGAAGGAGAGGTTGGTTTGCCAAAGCATCGAAGACTTGAGGGAGCAGAATTCTGGAGAAAAGAGAAGCATAGGGCAGTAAATGAGATACCTCATTTTCTCCTAGAGGTGTGTGACAAATTCTTAAGCTGCATAAGACAAGAAGCTAAGCAGGAAGTCACAGAAAAATGGGAGCAGAGTTTTGAGCCTCACACAGTTTGAAAGACAAAAATTGGAATTCAGAACCTGACTTGGAAGAGAGGCCCCAGCCAGCAAGCGCTCCAGGCTCTCGGCTGGAGCTCCTGGGAACTATATCAGTGAGGAGGAACAAACCAGAAATAGATGTGGCTTTTGAAACTTCAATCCAGCCTCCAGTCAGTTTAGTTACTAATTAAATCAAAGTGATCTGCCTCCTTTCTGACCACATACCAAAGGATAGGGTAACCCTCTCAAAGGAAGAGGCTGCCTCCACAATTTTCCATCTATCCATCAGTCAACCAAAAATTATGGTCATATTAAAGGAAAGAACCAAGAAAAAAAAAAGGTAATATATTCAGACCCACAAATATTTTAATTATCAAGGTTACTATACTTGAATTTTGAAAGATATAATTAAATGTGACAATTAAGAAAAAGTCAAATGTAAACATATTATCAATAAAAATAATTCAGAGATGGAAAATTTTTTACATCTCTGGCTCTCTATTGGCATTTTAGAAAGAATCAAGTGAAAATTATAGAGCAGAAAAAATATAATATTTTAAATCAAATAGTAGATAAATGGATGGATATAACAGCAGTTGGGACTCAGCAGCTAGTGGATTAGTGATGGAAAATAGGCCAGCAGGAAATCCACCTAGGCTAACAGAGAGCAAATAGGATGGAAAATGTTAAAAGGAAAATGTGATGGTTAATTTTATGGTAGACCAAGATATTTGGCTAAGCAGTACCCTGGATGTTTTTGTGAGGGTGTATGTGTGTGTGATTAATATCTAAATCAGAGAACTTTGAGTAAAGCAATTTGCCCTCTATAACATGGGAGAGCATCACTCAATCAGTTGAAGGCCTCAGTAGAACAAAGACTGACCTTCCCCTAAGCAAGAATGCATTCTGCCTATAGATGGTCCCTGGACGTGAACTGTATCATCAGTGCTCTTTTCTGGGAGTCTTGAGCCTGCAGGCCTACCCTGCAGCCTTTGGACTTGCCAGGCTCCATAATCACATGAACCAATTCTCTGTATCTTGCTGTACGTATACATATTCCATTGGTTCTGCCACTCTGTAGAATCTGGACTAATACAGACCGTGAGAGACATGTGGGCACAGGAAAAATGCTTAATATATAGCTTAATGAAATGTGGGAGACAAGGAGAGAGTGATAATGAGAAAGAAACAATACTTGAAGATATACTGGCTTCGTGGGCTTCCCTGGTGGCTCAGTGGTAGAGAATCCGCCGGTGATGCAGAAGACGTGGGTTTTATCCCCGGGTCAGGAAGATCCCCTGGAGAAGGAAATGGCAAGCCAATCTAGTATTCTTGCCTGGGAATTCCCATGAGCAGAGGAGCCTGGAGGGCTACAGTCCATGTGGTCACAAAAGAGTCAGACACAACTTAGCAACTAAATAACAACAACAAGTGATATTTTCAAAACTTGATGAAAAGAATTGAGAACAGATCCAAGAAACATTATAAGTACCAAAGAACTGAGACTTCCCTGTTGGTCCAGTGGCTAAGACTATACACTCCCAATGCAAAGGGCTGGGGTTCAATCCCTGTTCAGGGATCTAGATCCCACAGGCTGTAACTAAGAGTTTGCCTGTCGCAACTAAAGATCTCACACGCTGCAACCAAGATCAAAGATCCCACATATTGCAATGAATACCTGGTGCAGACAAATAAATAAATAATTATTTTTAATACCAAAGAGAATAAATACATACAAAGCCATACCAAGGCACATTATAGCAACACTGTTAAAAACAAAAGTATTATTTGGGAGTGATGTCAGCAAAAGAGTGGATTAGGTAGCTCCAAGCTCCCATATTCCTGAAAAACACAACAAAACAAGCAGAAATGTCAGAACCAACTGTTTCAAAACTGAAAAATACTTAAGTTATACAGCAATGGAACAAATGCTTAATTAAGAAAAAGGCAATGTTAAAAAAAAAAAAAAAAAAAACTTCTGGCAAACAAGGAAATCCCGTCAAAACATTTTCTGAATACAAGCTAAGGAACAGAAACACCAATGACCTCATAATTCAGACCAGCAACCCTTGTATATTGCTAGCTGAGATTATAAAATAGTGCACCCGTTTTGGAAAATAGTTGGGCAGTTTCTCAAGAAGTTAAACATAGAATACCATATGACTTAACAATTTCCCTGTTAGGTATGTACACAAAATAATGAAAAACAGGGACTCAAACATGTACACCAATATTTATTCAACATTATTCACAATAGCTAAAGGATGAAAACAACCTATGTTCATCAGCAGATAATTAGACCAATAAAATGTGGTCTACCCATCCAATGGAATATTATTCAGTCATAAAAAGAAATCCAGTTCTAAGACATGCTACAAAATGTATAAACTTTGAAAGCATTATGCTATGTGATAGGATAGATATTATATGAATAAAGTAAAGGATAAATAATGTATGACCCTGCCTATATGAATTATCTAGAATGGGCTAAATCATAGGGGCAGAAAGTAGCATAGAAGCTACCAGAGACTGAGGGGGAGGGTGTAATGGAAAGTTATTGTTTGATGGGTACAGAGCTTTGTTTGTGGTTATTTTGGTCAGCTCAGGCTGATAAAATGAAAATATCATAGACTCGCTGGCTTATAAAAAGCAGAATGTCACCAAAACATTATAAATCAAGTATCCTCCAAAATGGGCTTTCCTGGTGGCTCTACTGGTAAAGAATCCACCTGTCAATGCAGGAGACACAGGAGGTGAGCATTGACACACCTGAGCATACACGCACAGCTCAGGACACATTCCAATCTAAAGTAACTTTTTAAAAAGAAATGTATTTCTCAGTTCTGGAGGCAAGTAGCTTAAGATTGGTGCTGTGCTGTGCTTAGTTGCTCAGTCGTGTCCGACTCTTTGTGACCCCATAGATTGTAGCCAGCCAGGCTCCTCTGTCCATGGGATTCTCCAGGTGAGAATACTGGAGTGGGTTGCCATGCCTTCCTCCCGGGGATCTTCCCAACACAGGGATCCAACCTAGGTCTCCCACACTGCAGGCGGATTCTTTACCGTCTGAGCCATCAGCATATTCTGGTGGGAGGCCTCTTCCAGGTTGCATCCTCTCAGCTTCTCATTGTCTCCTCAGGTGAGAGAGAGCCGAAAGAGGAAGCAAGTTCTCTCATGAGTTACACATAGTTCCACCCATGAGAATTCTACCCTTCTGACTTCATCTGATTAAAATTACCTTTTGAAGACCTCATCTTCTAATCCCATCACATTGTATAGAAAGGTTTCAGCTTAAAAATTTTCAACAAATAGTCAGTCTATAACAAGGGTAATGGAGAAGTTTTCAAATTAGATAGTGGTAGTAGCTGTACAACATCATGAATGCAATTAATATCACTGAATTGTATAAATTGTATACTTAAAAATGATTAAGATGGGGAATTCTCTGGCAGTTCAGTGGTTAGGATTCTGCACTTTCACTGCTGAGGGTGTTGGTTCTATCCCTGGTCAGGGAATTAAAATCCCACAGTGGCAAGGCCAAAAATATGACTTAAATGGAAAATATATCTCCATGGGACTTCCCAGGCAAGAATACTGACTGAAGTGGGTTGCTATTTCCTTCTCTGGAGGATCTTCCTGACCCAAGGATAGAACCCAGGTCACCTGCATTGCAGGTGGATTCTTTACTGTTGAGCCACCTGGAAAGCCTATGTCACCATAACAAAAGAAAAAGAAAAAATAGCATATCTTAAAAGTAGCTGAATAAAACATATCATTTTTAAAGGAGTTCCAATGAGACTGACAGCTGACTTCTCAACAGAAGCATGAAATCAGAATATAATGTACTGATAACTTCAAAGTGCTAGTATAAAACAGTGATTTATTTTAAATTCTATAACCAGTGGAGGTACCCTTCTGAAGTAAATGCAAACTAAATAAAAGTAAGCTTCTAGAAAAAACCAAAAACCGAGAAAGTTTGTCACAATAGTTCTGTATAAAGGAAATATTAAAGAATTGCTCACACAGAAGGAAAACATTGCAACTTTGATGTAAGGAAATGCAAAAAGGATAATAAGCAAAGGAAAGGACAAATATTTGGCCAAATATAAATAAATGTTAGCTGTATAAACAATAATATGTCTTGTGAAGTTTTAAATATGCATCAAATTAAAGTGCATGAAGACACTAATCAAAAGGTCAGAGGAAATAAGGGCTTCCCTAGTGGCTCAGTGGTAAAGAATCTGCCTGCAATGTGGGAGACTCAGAGATTCAGAGATGCGGGTTTGATCCCAGGGTTGGGAAAATCCCCTGGAGGAGGAAATGGCAACCTACTCCAGTATTCTTGCCTGGAAAATCCCATGAACAGAGAGAAGCCTGGCAGGCTACAGACCATGGGGTCTCAAAAGAGTCAGACATGACTGAGAAACCAAACAACAGCAAGAACAGCAGGAGGAAGCAACTGGAGTTTAAATGTTATAAAACTGTCTATATAGGAGAAGTGATAAATATATTAATTTTTGTTAGACATTGATATGTCAGGGATACAAATTGTAATCTCTAGGGTAAAGACTAAGTGAAGAGTCAAAGAATGTGTAACTAAAAAGGTTGTGAAGAGGAAAAATGGACTGCTTAGCATAGTTGATTCATCCAAAAATTAAGAATTATAAGGGGAAAAAAGGAATGTAGGTAGATATAATAGAAAATCAGTAATAGTAAGGTAGTAGTTAATATAAACAAATATATCAGTTATTATATTAAATGCAAAAGGATTAAATATTCCCATTAAAAGACAAAAGGATTAAACATTCCCATTAAGAGACAAATATTCCTGTGAAGTACAATTAGATTTTTTATATTTATTTATTTTTAACTGATTGATGACTGCTTTACAATATTGGTTTGATTAAAAATTATATAGCAGGAACTGATCAACAAAAGGAGGCAGTTCTATTCTTGGTCAGCTGTCTGTGTTTTAGAACAGTTTCTTCTGCCTGCATCTTGTAGAAGAAGCTTTTGAAGATTTTCTTAGAACACAGATTCCTGGGCAACATCCTTCCATACAGGACGGTTGGGAAGATGATTTGCATTTCTATGAGCTCCGAGCTCCCAGTTCCAAGGTCATTCTGATGCTGAGGGACTTTAAAACTCCAATTTATGCCGCTATTAGCTGCATGATGATATCTGCAGACTCCCAGAGGCCGTGGCAGAGAACTGCCCTTCCTCTTTCTCAGGAGTTTGTGTGAAAGGTGGGGTGCGGGGCGCACACTGGCATCTGTTTCGCCGTCGGGTGAGGCGTCTCTGCACATTGCTGTTCTAAGACGAAATAGCACATGGATACAGCATTCTTTATCTTTTCCATAAAGAAAATAAGACTTTCCTCTTTACCTATACCCGTCTACCCATCTCTCTATTCAAAGGGAATCCTCACAGTGTGAAATAAAATTATGACCCTCTATCACCAAAAACTCTGCTGGTACCACGGTCAAACCAAAATTGACACCAAGCAAGAGATGAACCACAGCTGGCTGCAAGCTTAGAAGTGCTCCAGCTGTTTGCTGTGTGTTCTGTCTCCTCACCTAAAGTACACCCCATTTGAGGCTAGGTGTCACCTCTGCCCTTTCTTTTGTATCTTCCCCTGCTAAGTGACTAAGCACACACACACACACACACACACACACACACACACGCTTCAAGCACAGCCATCTCCTTCCGTGTAGTATAAAGACTAAGAGCCAAAGCAATTGCCAGGAATTAGCAAGGAGATAATCCAAGTTTGCCCTCTGC
Source organism: Capra hircus (assembly GCF_001704415.2). Lineage (NCBI taxonomy): Eukaryota > Metazoa > Chordata > Mammalia > Artiodactyla > Bovidae > Capra > Capra hircus. The sequence continues at coordinate 67,209,085 of NC_030816.1, forward strand.
CTTATCTAGCACTCGCCCATGAATCTTATTCATCAACCTTCAACAACTCAAACCACTTGACTCATACCAACCCACTCAGTACTTCTACAGTGAGTGACTGATGGAAGCCTAGTGCTACAGTATCCCAGTAGGAAGTCATTCATGAACCTCCTACCTTTACAAGGATTCAGAGAGAGCATACCAAAGTAATGGTACACACCCTGTTACCCCTATGCCAGTGCAGACACTCCAGACCCCTGGCTACAGCGGGCAAATCAGGCAGCATTGCTGTTGAAAGGTCAGAGCCACTCAAATTACATTGGTTAGTCACTACCTGGTTGGTCCCTGGCCGGCAGCCGACTTCGACTCACTCACCTGGGGCCTAAATGACGCAAACCTCCAAGACTGTCATTGGCTTGAAGCCAGTTGGTTTGTTTAGTTGTTGTTTTTATGGGTGCCAGGCACTGTGTTAGACACTAATGACTAATATCTCACTTACCTGAGTGATACCAGTGATCAATGTTTCACCAGAGGAATGCCATGCTCCATCTGCAGACTACAAAGCGTGATTAGTATCAAAGTTCTGAGAGAAATAATCCTGAAGCGACTTTGGATTTTAGTTAAGAAATAGGATGAAAGTTGAATCCTCTTCTTTTCTTGGCAAGAGAAGGGAGATTATGGACCTCTCCATGTAGAGGTAGGAAGTCCCCCAAAATACTAATGTCTAAGATCCAGCAAGCCTTCCTTCTTAGAGTTAGTATGTTTACTTTCAGAAAATAGACATCTAACCCCACATACTGTCTGTATTATTTTTTTAGAAACCACCTCTGAATTAAGACTATGCATTCTTTAGGGCAAAGAAAGTCCTATGAAATCTTGAGGAAAATATATCAGTTGAGAGCTAAGTGGCTGTCTGTCAGGTAAGCAGTCAGTTATGGAGATTTCCAGGAGAACCAAAGGAAATGAAGAGATGTGCTGGTTTTCATTTCTAATTGTAAAAAACGGTATCACTTATTTGGAAACTGTGCATGTATCTGGGATATAGGAGACCTAGGGTAGTTTCAGTGGACATTGAATACATCTAATGACCATTCCAAATAGGAAAAAGAGTACATCAAGGCTGTATATTGTCACCCTGCTTATTTAACTTCTATGCAGAGTACATCATGAGAAACGCTGGGCTGGAAGAAGCACAAGCTGGAATCAAGATTGCCGGGAGAAATAGCAATAACCTTAGATATGCAGATGACACCACCCTTATGGAAGAAAGTGAAGAGGAACTACAAAGCCTCTTGATGAAAGTGAAAGTGGAGAGTGAAAAAGTTGGCTTAAAGCTCAACATTCAGAAAACGAAGATCATGGCATCTGGTCCCATCACTTCATGGGAAATAGATGGGGAAACAGTGGAAACAGTGTCCAACTTTATTTTGGGGGGCTCCAAAATCACTGCAGATGGTGATTGCAGCCATGAAATTCAGACACTTACTCCTTGGAAGGAAAGTAATGACCAACCTAGATAGCATATTCAAAAGCAGAGACATTACTTTGCCGACTAAGGTCCATCTAGTCAAGGCTATGGTTTTTCCTGTGGTCATGTATGGATGTGAGAGTTGGACTGTGAAGAAGGCTGAGTGCCGAAGAATTGATGATTTTGAACTGTGGTGTTGGAGAAGACTCTTGAGAGCCCCTTGGACTGCAAGGAGATCCAATCAGCCCATTCTAAAGGAGATCAGTCCTGGGTGTTCTTTGGAAGGACTGATGCCAAAGCTGAAACTCCAATACTTTGGCCACCTCATGTGAAGAGTTGACTCATTGGAAAAGACCCTGATGCTGGGAGGGATTGGGCACAGGAGGAGAAGGGGATGACAGAGGATGAGATGGCTGGATGGTATCACCAACTCGATGGACATGAGTTTGAGTAAACTCCAGGAGTTGGTGATGGACAGGGAGGCCTGGTGTGCAGCGGTTCATGGGGTCGCAAAGAGTTGGACACAACTGAGTGACTGAACTGAGCTGAATAACCATGGGCCTCCTATATAACTCCAGCTGTGTTCAACCTGTTACCTCATCAATTTCTCCAACAAGTCTAGTCTTGTTCCTAGACTCTCACTCATGAAGTCTCCACCACAGGGATGCCACCTGCCACAACTTGATGGGACTCCAGACCAATGAGTTTCTGACAGTAACCAAATTCTACAGAGAGTTCACTGCCTGGCTGTGTCTGCTGCTGCTGCTGCTAAGTCGCCTCAGCCATGTTCGACTGTGCGACCCCAGAGACGGCAGCCCACCAGGCTCCCCCATCCCTGGGATTCTCCAGGCAAGAACACTGGAGTGGGTTGCCATTTCCTTCTCCAATGCGTGAAAGTGAAAAGTGAAAAGGGAAACGGAAGTCGCTCAGTCGTGTCCGGCTCTTAGCAACCCCATGGACTGCAGCCTACCAGGCTCCGCCATCCATAGGATTTTCCAGGCAAGAGTACTGGAGTGGGGTGCCATTGCCTTCTCCTCTGGCTGTCTCTAGAAGCATGCAAGGTGAACTCCCAAGACCTGGGCCCCCCTTGGATACCACCACCCTCATGAATGTGTCTCATGTCCAAGTCCTAATCACTCCTAGACTGACTGTAAATCTCTATATACTGCCTCTTATGTCTGACTCATCAAATTCTGTGTGCATGTTATGTACGAGTACATGTGTGTACATGTTCATGTGTATGTACATATTACTCAGAGAATGATACAGTAGAAAAGTCCTTAGCTAATTAGTACATATGGGCTTCCCTGGTGGCTCAGATGGTAAAGAATCCATCTGCAATGCAGGAGACCCTGGTTTGATCCCTGGGTCAGGAAGATCCTCTGGAGAAGGAAATTGCTACCTACTCCAGTATTCTTGCCTGGAGAATCCCGTGGACAGAGGAGTCTGGCTGGCTACAGTCCACGGGGTTGCAAAGAGTCGGACACCACTGAGTGACCACACCTTTTGGCTGTGAGTCATGTGCGATCTTAACTCCCCAACTGGGGATTGAACCTGCACCGCTTGCCTTGAAAGGCAAAGGCTTAACCACTGGACCACTAAGGAAGTCACAGTACATACATTTTAGACTTTCTTCTTTATGTCCCAGGGATTTTGCAAAATCCCTTCAAGGTTAGTGGAGGAGATGAGGAAATGCCTCAGGACCCCCAAAGCCCCACAATCAGTGCAGCGTCCTCAGCGCCAGGTGTATATATTGACATTTGTAGCAAGCATGCTTTTGAAGAAAAGCTGCTCTCACTTTGCAAAAAATATCTGCTCTGAAAACCAAATATTTAGTTCAACCACTTTTGTTTTACAAATGAATAAGTCAAGAAGAAGGGATTGATTCATACTGATGTTTGACAGAAACCAACATAATACTGTAAAGAAATTATCCTTCAATTAAAAATAAATAACAAAACAAAAGAAGAAAAGTTTCTCCCATAGTCACAGGGCTTTTTAGCTGGAGCTGGAACTGGAACTACTGAAGTTGCTTGATTACCCAACTACGCATTTTCCATTCATCTCACCGCAAGGAGAAAGGGGGAAAAAACGGTATTTATGCGCTTGTCGCATGTGTTAATAGTTAGGATATGTCTTGATGATCATCTAGAGTTTAAATAGCAAACAAAAAATGTGGGAGTGGAATGGCCCATTCTATAATGTGTCCTGGCTGCTTGACTCAGTTCAGACTGGGACCGTTCAGCCTTCCGGTAAGCCTCTCCTGTCCTTCTCCCCCAGGAGGTGCCTGATAGCCTGAAGTTCTGCCCCAGGAAGGGAGACTGGAGTTCTGAGGTAGGAGGACTAGAATTCTGTCCAATCTCCAGGATACTTCTGTTTTCATTTAGCTAGCGGGAGCTTCCTGAAAGCCTCCTCTGTACTGCGTATGTGAGAAGTAGGGGAATTAAAGCTGTTCTCATTCAGAAGCGGCAGTGTGATAATAATTCCAATAGTCAAGAGTTAGGAAGTCAGGTCCCAGCTTCATCGCTGACATGCTTGGGACCAAGGGCAAAGGTCCATTTCCACAATGATCTCTAAGGAAAGCACAGTGGGAATGGAGGGCTCGGTGTTTCTGTAGTCAGAAATCTGAATAGGAAAACAATTGGAGCACAAAGGAAATTATTTGAGAGAAATTCCAGGACAACATATTCAAAATTTCAAAGTACTGTGTTCAGTGCCTTAAGAAATGAATGTTATATTCCAGGAGAGGTATGTGAAACAAGGACTGAGGATGCTGCATTGCATGAAGAAACACGATTATTAATATCTTGATCACTCGCTGCATATGTAAGAATTGAATGTTCCCATTTCCTGAACACACAGAGCCTTTGTTCCCCATATGCTGTGTTTATACTCCATGCACTTGTTCTCATCAGAAGTACTCAAAATGCCCAGATCTGGGAGAACTGGGATGATTTTGCATCTAACAACTTGGCTTGCAATTTGCATCCCCTGGGAAATGAAATTCTAAAGGGAAATGTAGTCCAAACGAAGCCCCCCGCAGGAAAAGCTTACAGAATGCCAGCTCCAGCTTTTTAGAGCTCCCTCAGTAATGCTGAGAACGACAGGCAAACATCAAGAAGAGACAGAGAGCCAAATGCGTTTCACAGATACATCCACTCTGTGAATGTGCCAGTGAGGGTCTAAAGATGTCCCTGACAGCACAAGCTGTTCCATCGTGGACCCAAGGAAGGCCCATCACTTAAGAGACCAAAACTGGCCAGAGAGTAAGCTGACACACATCCTTAAGTGCCCCGCACTGATCTTACAGGGAACCCCGCAGCGTGTCCTCATCCGGAAGGTCTCCTCCTCTGCGGGTATCTGGGGATTTGCAGGCTGGGAGCTTCCTAGGATGAACAGAAGGACGGGTCTGTGCATGTTCACACATCTCATTTCATTCATTCACACTTCAAAAGGCTCCAGATTCTGTTAAAATTTTAGCTCTCTCTTATTCTCAAATCCATTTTTGAAGCTGGCACCCGTATGCCTGAGTTCCAGGTATAATATATAGCTTCTCACTGCCTCCCACTTCCAAGCCTTGCTACCAAGTATGCCACTCACATTTTCCTCCTTTCAACACAAACATGATGCTTTTCATGCTTTCCTTGGCAAATGATGGTTGGTAGCTGAGCTAAATGTGGAGACAGGGGTTACAGACACATTTTGTTCCTGTTAAATGTTCTACTTTTTGTGCTATTATCTTCTCCGCTTCCTTTAACTCACTTCCTTCCCATCCTCTAAAAGGTAGGAACCTATGATTGGAGCCCTGGAGGTCAAGAGCAAGACTCTATCTTGCAGATCTATCTTTAGGTAGAAAGAATGCCTCTATTGATCTGTAATTTCCCATTAGGATGAGGAAATCACTTTTGTGGTCTAAGACAAACATGCTTTTTGAAATTTGAGACACCTGTTGTTTTGTGACCAGTTGATAAGATGGAAGGATGAATTGTGAAAATAGAGCTTCTGAAAAAGTGATGTTTATTTCTTCTCCAGCTTTGAACAAGCTAAATGTCGGGGTCTTGTGAAAACCCATAAATATTGACAGAAAGTTGAGTGTCCAGGCTTTGGAGGTGAACACGATCAGCTTGGTCTACTCTTTCTGTCTCTTACTACATTGTGACTTTGACCGAGTTTTTTACATTTGTGTAGCCTCAGTTTCCCAATCAAAGTTCCCACATTGCCTTTGACTGTCATATTTCTTTGGTCTCTTAATATAGAACAATTCCCCTGTATTTTTTATAATGTTATTTATTCTTGTCTTTCTTTGTTTTTTTTTTTTTTTTTAAAAAACTTTACAGTTCCTTTTGGGGTATAACCAATTAACAACGTCATGATAGTTTCAAGTGGACAGCAAAGGGACTCAGCCACACATACACATGTATCCACTATCCCCCAAATTCCCCTCCCATCCAGGCTACCACATAACACTGAGCAAAGTTCCCTGTGCTATACAGTAGGACCTTATTCGTTATCCATTTTAAATATAACAGTGTGTACATGTCCATCCCAAACTCCTTAGCTATCCCTTCCCCCATTCTCCCCTGATATGGACATTTTTTAAATCAAGACAATTATTTTGGAGAATGCCCCTCATTCTGCATTTGCCCCATGATTTCCTCATGATTAGGTTCACCTTAAAATTTTTTGGCAAGAATACTACAAAGTTGGTGCATACTTCTCATTGCAAAGCATCAAGTGGATTCAATACTAAATTTGATTACTTGTTTAAGGTAGTTTCTGCCAGAATCCTCTGTTAAAAGGAACTTCTTTTCTTTGTAATTAATGAATAATAATATTTGGATCTGTATAACTTTAAAAATTATTACTTCATACTGATACCATGAATTCAAATCCAACAGCATTCTCTGTACATATCATTCTCATGTATATATCTGTCTTTTGCCACAGTGAGAACCCCAGTTCATAAAACATTAATATACTTACTCAATAGCTCAGCATACACAAAGAAAACTTTATAATTATTCCACCAAAATCACTGCCACAACAAAATTAATTAATAAAATCAGATTCTTTTACAATTATTTTTTTCTTTAAACCATTACCAGTAAGATGTACAGCTAGAGCATTGTGTTCAAACTTATTTGGGTTAATTTTTTCTATGTGACTTCATTACAAATTTGATATATAGGTAAGTTTTTAAAATGTAATATTAAATGTTTACTCTTATTTCACCATGCTTAATTCAGTTTTATTTAGATAATATATAATATTTATATGGTGCAAAAATCAAAATCATCAGAGAAATTTCACTCCTATCCCAGTCCCTTCTACTTCATTCTCATGAACTTCTAGATTAACCATTTAAATCATTGATTTATTTTTTCCTTTGTTTCTTTTTGAAAAAATGAGCAAGTATGCATATATAAAAGAACATATATATTCTTATTTCGTTTACTCTTTCCTCTTATTTCATATACAAAAGGAAAAACACTGTGTATGCTCCTTTTTGGGGTGTTTTTTCTTTCTGTATTTAGCAATGTGAGCTTGCTACATATAGGGCTTCCCTGTGGCTCAGCTGGTAAAGAATCAGCCTGCAATGAGGGAGACCTGGGTTCGATCCCTGGGTTGGGAAGATCCCCTGGAGAAGGGAAAGGCTACCCACTCCAGTATCCTGGCCTAGAGAATTCCATGGATTGTATAGTCCATGGGGTCACAAAGAGTCAGGCACGACTGAGTGACTTTCACTTTCACACGCTACATATAGGATGTCTCCCAAGCATTCACTTGTAGGTATCAAGTAGGTAAATCGGACATGTAATCGTAAGATTCAGAGGAGAGATTAGAGCCTAAAGATGTCTTCCTGATGAGTTTCTCTACCAAAGTATAAAGTAATATCTTGCCAATTATCAAGTAATACTTCATTTGACTTTGTTAAAGTCAACACCTCTTAAAATTTCATCTACACAACTTTAAAACAATAACCTATGCTCTCTAATGCGCAGTTTTAAAGACAGATTTCTCTTTATCCTGACTGATTGGAGTTACATTATCCTCTTATCATTGACCTCAGTTTCCAAATCTTGATTCTTAAGTATGACCTTTGAGAACTTTCCAAGTTAACCATAGCTTGCTTAATTTGAGGACGTTCATGAATGAAATTGTCCACAATTCAGATTCAACTTCCTTGTTTCTTTCTAAACATCTCTTTCAAGTTCAGGGACCTTTTGAATTCTCTATTTACTTTACAAGCAGATTTCCATAGGAGCCAATGTGAAATTACAGGCAAGAAAGAGTTTTTGTCACTTGATCTGTTAAAGTTATCTTACTGCAAAACAAACAAAAAACTGCTGAAGAACCAGCATTGAAAAAAATGTTCCAGGCATTATACAATTAGAGTAACTGATGTTAATAAATTTCATAGACTGTCTTAAAGCACTTGAGTGCCAACATATTTTCATTCTTTCAACAGTGTGGTACTACCAAATGGAAGGTCTAGGCCAGAGGGTGAGCACTGCACACCTGAATAAATCAGAGCTTTGCCCCGAATGAGCTTGCCAACAGTTAAGTAGACAACTAAGTTGTGCTTTAAATTATTACGAGAAGAGCCTTAACTAAAGGACAATGAGAGTTAGTAACAGAGACATTGATTCTGATGGTGGAATTTGATAGACCTCTAAGAGGGAATAAGATTGAAGGCTGAGCAGGATTTTGAGAGCCATGAGTGACAATTGGTTTTGATTTGAGCTAAAAGACCTATTGGAGACTCTCGGAAGACACGACAGCTTTAATTAAGGCAATTTCAGTGGGAATGGGGAAGACAAAAAGATTCAAAGGTCAAATGTCCTAAAGCAGAAAGATTTAGCAAAATGTCATTGATGGTCCCACATGGCACATTATTGAAAAGAACCTGAAATGAAGATTTAATACTTGAAGATGCTGAGAAAACAAAGTGAGTTTTCTGATGGATTTGTTTTACTTTCTTCACAGGGTTGTCATGAATACCAATGAAGGTGAATGTGAAAAATATTTTTCTTGTTGCATGATGTTCTTGTTATTTCTATTAGCAAAAAGAGCAACAATAATATGGCTATTTAAAGGTAGGTAGTTTTCTCTCTCTCTCTCCTCTCTCTCTCTCTCTCTCTCTCTTTGTGAAAGCCTGGAAGTGAAGAGAAACCAAAGGCTGGAGTGAGTTTTGCTGCAGAGAATAATCTTACAACAGATTTCGGAATAAACTGTTTGTAGCTGCAGGGACTGAACATATTGAGTTCTATAATGGTAGAAAAAGGACCTCCAAACTCATTTTTAGCAGGAAAACTAGTTGGTGGGGTTGTTTTTTTTTTTTTTTCCCCAGAGGAGAAGGAATCTGTTGGAAATATGAACAATTCAGCTTCCCAGGAGTGCCAGATGAGTTGGGGTAATTCAAGGCTCTCAGAAATCTTTATCTGGCTCTTCCATAAGGAGAACAGATGATGACTTTGCCACTGCAGGAATAAACTTATTCTATGACCACCTCTGACCTTTTCTGCACTGCACAGGGGCCATGGCCTCAGAAGGACAAATTCAGGTCATAAATTCCCCAAATAAGTACATTCATCACCATCATCATCGCTATAGACTGAATGTTTGTGTCCCCGACCCCCTCCCAAGTTCATATACTGAAACTGAAACCATTTACCTCAGGCTGGGACTTGGACTCAGACAAAACCCACCGTACCTGGTTTTAGGACCTAATGGAGCTCAGGTTCTTGATATCTCATCACAGAAACAATTCAGAGACAAAGTGATAAGTAAGAGGTGGATTTATTCAGATTCTGAGAGAAGCACACTCCACAGACAGTGTGGTCCATTGCAGAGGGCAAGTCTGGTGACCTCGAAAATGTGCTGCGGTTAGCTTTTATGGGTTCTGTGATTGGTGATGGACAGAGAAGCTACAGTCCATGGGGTCACAAAGAGTCAGACATGACTGAGCAACTGAACTGAACCGAAATTTCATAGGCTAATGAGTAGAAAGATTATTCCAATTATTTGGGAGAAGGGGTGGAGATTTCTAGGAGTTGGGCCACTGCTCACTTTTTGGTCTTTTGATGGTGCCTTGGAATTGTCATGGTGCCTCTGTGTCATTTAGTTTGCTGATTGAGGACCAGGGTCTAGCCGAAGTCAACTTGTCTGCCATCTTGGACCCATCTGATCCTAATCAGTTTATGTTGTGTCCTTGGGCTACGTCTTTCTCTCAAAACTTGTGCCCTGCCCCTTTCCCTCCTGTTTCAAAACCAGCACTAACGTGTTGGAATTTGGAGGAGAGGCCTTTGGGAGATGATTAGGTCAGGAATCTCTCCCTGGTGGTCTACTGGTTTGAATTCAGTGCTCTCACTGCTATGGCCCAGGTTTGATTCCCAGTCAGGAAAGCCTTTCTTCTTTCTTTGCCCCTGCCACCTACTGATCTTCCTAGCATGACCATACCACCCTTTAGCTTCCCTGGAGTGCAACCATACCATCCTCTAACTGCCCTGGCGACTCAGACAGTAAAGAATCTGCATGCAACTCTGGAGACTAGAGTTCAATCCCTGGGTTGGGAAGATCCCCTGAAGGAGATGGCAACCCACTCTAGTATGAATTCCATGGACAGAGGAGCCTGGAGGGCTATAGTCTATGGGGTCACAAAGAGTTGGACATGACTGAGTGACTAACACTTTCACTTTCACTTAAATCAGAAAGGCAGAACCTTCATGAATGGATTTTTTTTTTCCTGCTGTTCTTAATCTCAACTTATAGTCTGAGTAATGACCATAAAACTGGTTGGAGCTCGAAGGGGCATCCTCTCAGGAGGCAGGAAGAAAAGGCACCATTACAGCCAGAAGACTGAGCTCATCCCCAAAGTGTGAGGCAAATGGAGACTACAGCAATCCTGATGAGATGGTTGGATGGTAGCACTGGACATGAGTCTGACCAAACTCTAGGAGATGGTGAAGGACAGGGAAGCCTGACCTGCTGCAGTCCATGGGGTTCCAAAGAGTCAGACACAACTGAGCAACTGAACAACTCATGTCAGTGGACTGGTCCATTGAACAGAAGAGAGAGACAGAAGCCCCAGATGACTAGGACAAGGATCCTGTTCTCCTGGCCCTCCACTCCTGAAACATGGGCAGACACAACTCTAAAAGGTGCCTCATGGGCCGAGCTTCCCCAGGGCATTGAGTCACAAGCACAGCTTCTGTAGTTGAAGCTATATTTTGTCACTGGGTCTTGGAATATGCTGGATGTCAGGGAAACTCCTAACACCTTTTCAGCCCAGAGCAACAAAATGTTCCACTGCTCTTGAACTTCTTGAAACCCTAAGAGCATAGGGTGGTTACCTTCCCAGATGACAGGTCCTCTTTTGTCAAGTTATTTTATCCAGCTTTCAACCAGGCTCCTTCCAGGATTTATTTTCTCTACTCATACAGTGTTATGGACTGAATGTTTGTGTTTTCCTCAAAGTTCATGTGACAAAACACTAGCTCCAATGTGATGGTATGTGCAGATTGATCCTTTAGGAGATAATTAGGTTTAGATGAAGTCATGAGGGTAGGGCTCTCATGATGGGATTAGTGACTTCTGTAGAAGAGGAGGAGACAGCAGAGCTCTTTGTCTACTCCTCTGCAAGCCAGGAAGAGGGTTCTCACCAGGAACAGAATCAGTTGGAACCTTGATCTTGGACTTCCTAGCCTCCAGAAGTATAAGAAATGAGGATCTTTGGTTTGAGCCACTCAGTCTATGATATTCAAGTACAGCACCCCAAGCAGACTAATGGCTTCCCCGGCGGCTTCCACCTGCAATGCAGGAGCAGCAGGACAGTTAGATTCGATCCCTGGGTCGGAAAGATCGCCTGGAGCAGGAAATGGCAACCCGCTCCAGTATTCTTGCCTGGAGAATCCCAGGGACAGAGAAGCCTGGCAGGCTACAGTCCATGGGGTTGCAAAGAGTCAGACACAACTGAAGCGACTAAGCACATAAGCACAAATGGACTAATATGTACAGTTACAGAAGTAGGTCAGGTAACTCTTGACAATATGTTGGTATCTGTTACATTCCTTTTATTTTCACAGATCCATTGAAAATTTTTTTGAGACTAGAAAGAGATATGTGAAGAGCTCTCGAAAGATTCCATCAGCTCTTGGAAATCAACGCTGTAAGCACTGTGAAGACTGGTTTGGGTAAGCTCATGCTCACTAATTTTTCTGGTTCAGAGAGTATATAAGAGGATCTTAGAGAACTAAGCAGAAAAGAATTGTACCAAACTGGATTAACTGGGGCTCCTCAAGTGAGGGCAAGCCCAGAACACCTGCCAACAGTTAAAGATTGTGACCTACAGTCATTGTAACAAATTGCGTAAGACTGATTTGGCAGAATTCCAGGTAACACCTCACTGAGAACTGCTACCAGGAAATTGCTAACAAAATGCCAAGAAAAAGTGGCTGTGAGTTGCAAGTTGCAATCTCTTTCCTCCAGTGTAAGAAATTTATCTTTTATTCCCATACATGTGTGATATCTTGGATTTAGAGGTTCAATTTTTGATCTGTTTGGTAGAATTCTCTCAGAATAAATGTTAAAACCCTTTACCTCATAAAGTATATATAAACATATCACCTCCCAAGGAAGGGCATTGAGGGGAGCATGCAAGGAACAGGCTATAATGGGAAAACAAGTATGAACTCACATTCCCACAGACTTTGCAGTTTTAAAACAATTGGCTTTAAGTTTTGTGTTGTTTCCTTTGCCTCAACTTCCTCCTCATATCAGAAAACCCCAAGCAGGGTTCTCAAGTGATGGAAGGTCAACATGTCAACATCTATTTTACACCCAAAGAATCTCTCTTGATGTTTTCGTGGTGAGTCCATCCTGGACCTTAATGTTTCCGGAAGCAGAGGAGATCAACAGTCACATAGAACATCAGGGGGCGAAGTGATGCACAAGCTGTGCATGAAACATCTTTAATAAATCATCTGCACTGAGTTTCCTATTCCTGTAGTGCAGGAAGTACTGGTTCCACAGGCCCCTGTGCACTCAGAGATAAGGAAGGTTCCGCACTGTTCAGGATTTTAGAAAGACCATTGGAATTTTGCACGAGAAGAGGAGTAGGCGGTCCTAAACCTACCAGACAAGAAGCCGTTCTTCAGATGTCATCACCCGCTGGAACTCCCTATCAGGACCTGGGAAACATGGATAGCTGGGATTCCTCCCTGGGCTTGTGGTGTGTTTGTATAGATAACTGACATCGATGTGTCTATCTGGCCATTGCTGTGGAATTTCATTCATGGGAGCAGTGCCCACACTAAATGAAGCAGATCAAACTCTGTTTGGTTTCTTCTGCAGATAAGAAAGCAGGCTTAGATTTGACAGCTCAGCGTCTAGTTAGAGGATCAAATGAATCAGTAGATAAATTATTAATCATTTTTCTTTCTGTGACTTGAAACACATTCCCACCCTGAAGCGAGGAAGGATATAAGCAATAAGGTAAAGCAAGATGATAAGAGTTGGAATGACTGCATTCTGGGAACCATTTTTTTTTTTTTTTGGAGAGTTATTGTGGGGGCAGGGCTGGGTGGGGACAGGAGTGAATATCTACATTATGAAAAGATGGCATGAAACGTCTCAAATGGGATATTCAGAAAATTAAAGTGCTTCTATAACAATGTTCAATAAATATAAAAGCAGAAAATGAGGGTTAAACATATCATAAAGCATGCAATGATGACTTCACTGTAGAAACTGTGTGTTTGTCAACATGGCTTGAAGGGGAACACAAGAAATGAAAGTAGCTATATTCTTGGAGGATAGTGGGTCCCACAGGACTGTCATACTCAGGAGATACAACTGTTGAAACAGTGGACAATGCAACTTCTGCTTTCTTTGCAATCTCTTTCTTTGGATTGTACACTGAGTGTGTTCTGATGTTATGGAATTATTTAGCAATCTGCTGTACAACATTATACCAAGACACAACAATACTGTGTCGTTGTTCACTTAAATTTCTGAAGATGGTAAATCTCATGTTAAGTGCTCTTGTGTGTATGTGTGTGCTATGGTGCTTTAGTCATGTGCGATTCTTTGCAACGCTATGGACTATAGCCTGCCAGGCTCCTCTGTCCATGGGGTTCTCCAAGCAAAAATACTAGAGTGGGTTGCCATGCCTCCTTCAGGGGATCTTCCCAATCCAGGGATCAAACCCCCGCCTCTTACATCTCCTGCATTGGCAGATGGGTTCTTTACCACTACCACAACAAAATTAATTTTAAAAAATTAAATAAATTGAAGGAATACTTGGGAAGCAGGCTGGTTTTCTTGCTTTGCTTCTGGAACTTTTTCATATTGGGGATATCAGCATATTTCCCTCAGCCACACAGCGCCCCCCTCCAGGATTCCTGTATCCCAAACACTTCCTTGTATTCTTTTTTTTTTTTTTTTTAATATAAGTCTGACTATTCCTCCCTAAACCTAGTCCAAGTCACCATCATTTGTCCCCTGAACTGCTACAATGGCTCCTAATTGGTCTCCCTGCTTCCCCACTTGCCCTGGAGGACAGTCTATGGAGTTGTCTGCAGAAACATAGAAAGATATTTTGACCTCTTTTTATTACCTTGATAAAGCCAGGAGAGATCTTGAGAAAATGGATATCTGGAGATTTTGATGCAGACTTGTGATTTCTAAAATGTGTTTGTGTTTGAATATATGTATGTATTGTATGCATGCATGGATTTGGACAAATACATTTCCTGGTTCTATATACTGAAAGAACCTGGGGAGCAATGACACTCCCAGTAGCAAAATGATCACATTTCCCAACTAGAACTGGACTTCTGACACCACCTCCACGCAAAGGAATCAAGGATCTCAGAGAAATGATTGTTCACTGGGCTGGATAAGGGAAATATGAGATACAAGTTTTCTCTTTACATGAAAGATTAAGGAAATGTTGCCTCGAAAACGACAAAGACTTGTCAAAAGAACAATGTGAAAAATTTGAAGGAACTTCCCCCGGGACAATTTGAGAAATAATAAAATAATTCAGAGCAGTAATTAACCATAAACCATTAAACAATAGGAATCCACAAGTCCATACTGATGATAAATCATGAATCAAGGAATAAAGGAGAAGGGGAGTTTTACTAACAGTAGAATGCTGTAAATGTAAGATGCGTTCTGGATATGGAAAACCGTCATTTTGAAAACATTGCAGTAAAAAGAAATTCAGGCAAGGATCATCAAGAAAGGATAAATCTAGGGAATAAATTTTGATAAGGATACACCCATGGCTGATTCATGTCAATGTATGGCAAAACCCACTAAATATTGTAAAGTGATTAGCCTGCAGTTAAAATAAATTAATTTTTAAAAAAGGATCAGTATATCTGCATGATTGCTTGTTAATAGCAAGGAGAAAATGTAACTATACAATGGAAAACTGGATAACACCTTGACTGAGTGATTAAAATTAATATCATGAACAAGGCAGATGGACACTGAGTGTCTTTAGATAGGATATTCTGAGAAGAGCCAGCATCAGTTCTGTGACATTCCTGCCAAGAACGCTTAACCTGAATCTAATAATGAGGAAATGTTAGACAAACCTCAAAATGGGAATTGATCTATTAAAAAGGGGTGGTTGGGGTAGAGATGAGGACAGAGGTTGGGAGAATGCCTGCTTCAAACCTGTCAGTAGTCATAAAAGCAGAACAAAGCCTGAAGAAGTGTTACAAATCAAAGGAATTAAGATGCAAAAACTGAGTACATATGTGATCCTAGACTGGATCCTGTATTGGAAGAGAAAATATGCAATAAGATGTTATCACTGACTTTATTAATGCAGTTGGAATACAGATGGTAGTTAGGATAAATGTACCATATCAACGCTAAACTTACTTAAGTTGATAACTATTTTGTTGTTCAGTCGCTCAGTCATGTCCGATTCTTTGCAACCCCATGGACTGCAGCACGCCAGGCCTCCCTGGCCATCACCAACTCCCGGAGTTTACTCAAACTCATGTCTATTGAGTCAGTGATGCCATTCAACCATCTCATTCTCTGTCATCCCCTTCTCCTCCCACCTTTAATCTTTCCCAGCATCAGGGTCTTTTCTGTATGGAGAATTAGTCAAGATTCTTCAGAGAAAAAAACTAATAGGAGATACATAGCTGATAGATTGATAGATAGATAAGGAATTTATTCACACAATTATGAAAGCTGGCAATTCCCAAGATCTGTAGAGCAAGTCAGCAAGCTGAAAACCTTGAAGACCTGATGGGGTAGTTCCAAGCCAAAGGTTTGGAACCAACGGTTCAGTTTGAGTCTGAAAGCAGGAAAATGTTCCAGTTTAAAGTCCATCAGGCAGGAAAAATCTCTCTTACTCTGGGGAGAGTCGGCCATTTTCTTTTCTATAGAGGCCTTAACTGATTGGATGAGGCCCACCAACACTAGAGAGGGCCATTTGCTTTATGCCATCTATTGACTTAAATACTAATCTCATGCAAAACACTCTCACAGAAACATCCAGAATCATGTTTGATCAAATATCTGAGCACCCCATGACTGAGTCAAGTTGACCCCTAAAATTAGTCCTCACAATAGGGAATAGCCGTTTTGTTGGAAAACACACATTGCAGCATTTTAGAGCCATGATGTATGAAATTTTCTCTCAAATACTTCAAATAAAAAGTGTTTTTGAGAAGGAGAGAGATAATCAATAATAAAGGAAGGAAATTGAGCAAAATGTCAATAATAAATGAGTGAAATGCATATTCCTTGAACTTCTTTACCTAAATTTCCTGTAAATTTGAAATTGTGTCCAAAATAGTTTCCCCTGCACTCAGGATGAATCTTACTTTCCTCACTTGGCCTGCTGGGCAGGAAGCAGCTCCTAGAAGCTCCTAGAGGAGTCCAAGTCAGAAAGAGAAAAATATTGTCTATTAACTCATATATATGGAATCTAGAAAATGGCACAGAGGAACCTCTTTGCAGGGCAGGAATAGAGATGAAGTCACAGAGAACTGACTTGTGGACACAGCAGGGGAGAGAGAAGGTGGGGCGAATTGAGAGAGAAGCACTGAAACATATGTACATGACCATGTGTAAAATCAATAGCTAGTAGGAAGCTGCTGTAGGGAGCTCAGCTCGGTACTGTGATGAATGAGACGGGTGGGGTGGGGTGGGGCTGGAAGGAGGTTCAAGAGGGAGGGGATATATGTAGACATATAGCTGATTCACATTGTTGTACAGCAGAAGCTATTGTAAACACATTGTAAAGCAATCATCCTCCAATTAAAAACAATTTTTAATTAAAAAAAAAAGTTCAAGTGCATTCTCTCCAAAGAACTTCACACTTGCACACTCTTCACCTGAAAGCTCCTCCCCGCTCTTCACATGGCCACGCCCAAGATGGCTCAGGTGTTTTGATCAGATGTCACTTCCTCAGTGTACCTCTTCCTGAAGGAGCCTGTCTTCAGTCATGTTGCTCTATTTCACTTTTCTCTCTGAACCGAACCATGCTTACTCACTCCTTTACTTGTTTATTACACCTCACTGGGACATACATTTGAGAAGGGCAGTCACCTCGTCCATCCGTTTACTCCTCTAACTCTGATATCTAAAACACTGCCTAGCATATGGTAAATTATATCTAAGTTATATGCCTAGCATATGGTAACTATTCCTAAAAATATAGTTTTGAGGAAATGGATAAATGTTTAAGTCCCTATAGCACCCAAAGCTTTAAAAGTAAAATTCTTAACTTATTACTGATTTGTTTTTCATTCATATTACATAGACTTTTCTAGTTTGTGACAAGAATTTCAATGGTAAATATTATGTTACAGATGAGTATCAAATATAAATTGTTATAACAGAGAAGTTAAGAGAAATTCTAGTGGATAAAGAGAAAGATTTTTAAAGTTATTCTTTGCATCCAAAAATTAAATTAGGCTGACCTAGTTAATGTAAAAAATCCAATAGGCGTAGCAGTAGTAAGAAAATCTCTTGGTAACAGGTCCTTTAATTTCAAACATCTAGTATAATACCTGGAAACTAGTAAAGTACCCATAAATTTTTAACAATGCAAGAAATAACCTGTCAATAGTTCATAAACAGATAGCTCCAGGGAAACTGGAGAGAGGGGGCTGATGTCGCACCTTCGAACATTAAAACAGGTCCTTTATTTTAAACCAGAAAAAAAGCTCATGATTGTCAGAGGTAAGGTCTCCTCAAAGGAGTAGAAACATCATTAGAAATAACAATGACACAGCATTTGCCTCAGGATAGGTACCAGCTGTTAACATTTTGATTTAGTTTGGGAGGGGTTTGGGTTTTTTTCCCATACCTATCGTTCGATTGATGACTTATACTTCTCAAAAAGCCGTGTGTTTCTGTAGAAGGCATTCACTCCGTACATTCCCTAGGGTTAAGGGCCAAGCTATTATAACAAAACCCTCTTCTATCCATCAAAAATAAAAGCAAAATTCCAATTTCAGCATGCTTTAATTAGCAGGCTGTAAATCATTTCAGTATTGAAAGCACGCACTCTGTTGTGTAGTGATTACCTAGTGATGAGTCAATCTGCACCTTCTTACGAGTCTTCACATTGCAGTAGTTGTACCAATATAAAGAGGTTCTCACCATTTTTACAAAAAAGTCTAGACTCTTCCAAGTTCCATGCATTTAGGTAAAAGTGTAGCCTCTGGGAGGTCTTCTTTAGTTGCTAGGTCCTGCGTATTTCACTCCCCTGCCACTTACTTCGCAGCATCACATACTGTCTCTATGGCAAGGACAACATTTGCTTACCTATAACTAAGCTATTCCATAGTTAGTTTTAAAACTTGAAATTATCATTGGATCACGATTTTGTGAGAAAACAAATATACTACTCTTGGTCTCTTCAAAATGGGATGTCTAACATTTCTTAAGCTTAAGAAAACACTGAATTGTCAAACCAATCTTTCTTTTTTAAAAAAAATTATGATATAATTTGTATGGAGTAAAATTTGCCTTTTTAATGTATAAAGCCATGAATTTTAACAAATGTATGTATTAATAGTTGTATAACTATTACCATAAACAACAGGCTTCCCAGTGGCACAGTGGTAAAGAATCCACCTGCCAATGCAGGAGATTCAAAAGACAAAGTTTCGATCCCTGGGTCCAGAAGATTCCCTGCAATCGGAAATGGCAACCGTTTCCAGTATTCTTGCTGGGAAAATTCCACGGTCAGAGGAGCCTGGCATGCTACAGTCCATAGGGTCACAAAAGGGTCGGACTCAACTGAGAAAGTTAGCACCAGCAGCACCACAATAAAGGTATGCTGCTGCTGCTGCTGCTGCTACTGCTAAGTCGCTTCACTCATGTCCGACTCTGTGCGACCCCAAAGATGGCAGCCCACCAGGCTTCCCCATCCCTGGGATTCTCCAGGCAAGAACACTCGAGGGGGTTGCCACTGCCTTCTCCACAGTAAAGGTATAGAACCATTCAATCACCTCCAAACACTCCTTCGTGACCCTTTGAAGTCAGGCCTTCCCTTCACTCCCAGCTCTGGGCAACCATTGATCAAATCTAGTCTTTGTACTGATATATGAATACATTCAGGCTTCTCAGGTGTCTGTGAAGAATCTGCCTGCAATGCAGTAGCTGCATGAGACATGGGTTTGATCCCTGGGTCAGAAAGATTCCCTGGAGGAGGGCATGGCAACCCACTCCAGTATTCTTGCCTGGAGAATCCCCATGGACAGAAGAGTCTGGCGGGCTCCAATCCATGGGGTCGCCAAGAGATGGACACAACTGAAGTACTTAGCACACACTCAAGTATGAACACATACATCATACCTCACTCTTTCACCCTAACAGAAGTAAGACTTTATTAGAAGGAATTCAAGGGTCAAAATGAAATTTCATCTGCAGAAAGTGAGAAAAGGCAACTTTATAATGATGCCCTTATATTTGTTCTCATCATATATTATGTTTATTTTCTCTGTATTCTTCATATGCAGAACTCAGTTAATGAAAAAAAGGATAATTTATATGTTATGATAGATAAGCAAAAAACAAAAAACCATTTTGGTGCCAGTGGTGAGCAAATGTCATTTCCATAACAGTATCTAAATTATTAATTAGCTTTTATTAACCTTCTGAAGTGATTGATACTAATTAACAAACCATTCTCTTAATCAGGGATATGAAAATGGTCTCAATTTGAGTCCTGACTAATTGCTAGTAGCTGCCAAGAATTGTAGGTTACAAAGAATTCTGAGGCTTAATAGGAAATTTTAATATGAAACATCTAAGTCTTAGAGATTATTAAACATTATAGATGTATTATCTTAATCCTACCAAGAAGCCCAGGAGAATGTTCCTATTGTTATCCCTATGCCACGAGTGGGGAAACTGAGTTTAGAGTGATTAAATAACTTATTTAAGGTCTAACAGGGGAGAAGTGATGAAGGTGGGATTTGAATTCATTTAGTCAAATTCCAAAGGTTAATATTTATCAATTTTGCTACTTTGCACCCAAGAAATTAATCACAGAATGCATGTGCATATCTGGAAGATCATACATTTTTCTAAGGAAGTGAATCTGGAATGAAATTTGAAGTATGTATTGAATAGAGATAGAGGGGAAGCCACAGAACAAGGAATAGCTTTAAGGGCAGAAAGTAGAGCAGGTGCAAAGGCCCAGTAGGTGGAGGAACAAGGGGGAAACTGATGTGCCAGTCTGCGTGAGCAAAGCCCAGGGGAAGAGACCAGAAGAGAGATCTGCACACTAGGGCACTTCAGCAGTGAGGATGACCTTGACCTTCCTTCCAAGGGCATTGGGAAACTCCTGCATCATTTTAAGCTGTCTGGTAGTACAATGTAGGCTTTCAGAAAGTCACTCTGCCTGCGGGAGAAAGGCTCATTCACATGGGTAAGAGAGATGGAAGAGCATTGCAAGCCATCCAGTTCAAGACAGAGGCTGTGTTAACCAGGTCTTTTCACTTTCTATATTCTGATACTTGGGCATCTGGTGCTGGTTGACCCTGGGGGACTGCCCTTCCCAGGACTAGCTAATCCCTGGAGATTGTCAACAAGTGGCCTTCAAGCATAGCTTTTATGGAAACCAAACTGTTCAGAGCTAATGACCCCAATTGCCTTTTTTTAAAAATCAAGCTCTTACAGTCTGGGCCAGTATCCACCTACCCTAGTCACCCCAAGGCCAGGTACCATACAACCAGACAACTCTGGGACCCACTGAGATTCTGCAACTAGCTAATCCTAAACTTGCTTACCTTGCTTTGCCCATTCCTTCCAGTGGAAATCACAATAAAGGCTTCCACCATGTTCTATCCTCTCTCCTCTGCCTCCTGACAAACCCTGGTGCTTGCCGGTATGGCCTCCCCATGCAGTGGTATGCCCCTCTTCCGTGAGTACAGCAAGCTAATCTTTTCAATGGCAATTGTCTCCTGATCCTTTGGCCTTGCTGAACCTTAATAACAGTAAAACTACATTTTAAAACAGTGGTATATTAGAGAAGAGGACACATCTGAGAGTATTACAGATCAATTGGACATTGATGTGATTGATTGTATATTCCAGACAGTAGATGTCAAGAAGGAATTCAAGATTTCTCACCTGCAGGCAGAGAGAAATAATAGTAAATGCTTACACAGCATTCATGTTATTCCAGGCCCTGTTCATTCAATTCTCTTTAAAATTTTATTATTCCCATTTCACACAAGCTGAATCAGAGACATAGAGAAGTTATGTAATCTGCGGTGGCAGAGACTAGCCAACTAATATCCATCTCCTCTCTTTTGCTTCCTGGTTAGGCAGCTGGGCTACATTTTTCAGCCTCTTTTGAGGCTAGGTGTGGCCAAGTATCTGAGTTCTGGCTGTGAGAGCATAGCTGGGGAATGGTGCACGGCACTTCTGGGCCTGGCTCATTAAATTCTCCCAGGTACCATCCATTCTTCTTGTGTAATGAAAGGGCTCTGGAAGCTTCCTGTTGAAGATGGTGAAGCCATAAGTTAGATGGAGCTTTGGGCCCTAAATCAAGGAACAACAGACTTTTTCTGTAAAATACCAAAAAGTGAATACCTTTGAGGACCAAGAAGCACAGAACTGCAGATATTATGTAGCTATTTACATCTACAAACACTTAAAATGTGGTAATTTTAAAACATGATTTACTCATGCTGATGTATGGCAGAGGCCAACACAAAATATTGTGAAGCAATTTTCCTTCAGTCTAAAATAAATAAGATTGGAAAAAAATAAAGGAAAATGTAAGAACTATTTTTAGCTAATCAGTTGTACAAAACATGTGCAGCAGGCCAAATTCAGTCACAGACCTTAGTTTACCAAGCTTATCCTAAATGGTTGCTTAAAGGAAAGCCACTTGCTAATCTGGAAAACTTTCTATGACTTTAAATAGACTACTTGTGCATGCAGCCCCTGAAACTTGGGGGCTGTTTGTTCCAGCAGTTAGCCTCTCATAACTTATCCAAGGCCACAGAACTAGGAAGTAGCAAAGCACAGATTTGAACTTGCTGACATTGCTGCCTCTTGAGAAAAAAGACAAGCCTGACTACTGACATCCATCAAGAATTGGAAAGGAGCTGAGGAGACTCACATGCTTCATACTGTCAACCCTGTTCTAAATCTTGAGTCAGACAGAAATGCACAAAGACAAGCAGTAAGAGTTCTATGTTACACAACTGTGCCTTGAAAACCCACCACAGGCTTGCCTGGTGGCTTAGATGGTAAAGGATCTGCTTGCAATGCAAGAGATCTGAGTTGGACCCCTTGGGCCGGAGGATCCCATGGAGAAGGGAATGGCAACCCACTCCAATATTCTTACCTAGAGAATTCCATGGACAGAGGAGCCTGGTCGGCTATAGTTCATCACAAAGAGTCAGATACAATTGAGTAATTAACACTTTCATTTTTCACCCAATTTAACAGAGATCTTGCTTGATGGTGGCAAGGATGATGGCTTGTTTCTGTTCCTTCTAAGAGTAGGACTAATATTTTGAATCTTACAAATACCCCGCAAGTGCCGTTTCTTCAAACTCTGATTCTCTCCCTGCCACCTTCTCAGGAGGGTTCCCCAGTGCAGAGTCCACCAAATCTGGAAGCAATGCTATACTTTTCTTGGGAGGAGGTGAGATGGCAAGAAGTATAAGAGTTGGCTCTGGGGCCTTCTATACTTTCCAAGGTTTACATTCCTTAGAGATTTTTGACACCTTATTTAATATGACTAAAAAAAAATAAAGAAACTTTTTTTCCTGGAACTTCACAGAAAATAAAAATGAAAGGGGAACATTCTGGTATAACTTATCCTAAACATGTCCATGTCCAAAATGTTGAATGGTGCATAGTGTACCTAAACAATTGGCAAGTCTTCCTGGTATAAGTTTGGAAAGAAAGAAACAGGCATTCCAAAATACCACTCCTGCTCATTCTTGCCATCTTTCCCCACCAAGCAGGATTTGTTTACACCGGAGTTTATAGTTACCGGTTGGCCTCAAAATAGGTATTTTAATTCTGAGATCTTGCTCATGGATAAAGAATGCAAAAAGGAGGTTTCTGTGGTGATGTTTGCATTTTAAAATTAAGGGTGCAGTTAATTAATCTCTCCTGTCCATCTCAGGAAAAAGAGAATGAGTAATATGAAAAAAGAGGTTGTTAGAAAACAGTTAACAAGTACTTATTTTGGAATCTTCCTTAGACTCTGCTTTTTCCTTAACACTGCTTTTTTTTCCTTAGACTTTTACTTTCAAAGATGCAAGATGTTATTTTTTTTATCCTGGATCCCCAATGTTATAGAGAGAAACAAATGATGATCTATATCTATATAATTTTCTCTATTTGTGAATACTCCATTATTGGTTCTGTGGTTTGGTTCTCTTATACCAAACTCTAGAAATGCAATACACAGTAAGTTGTCTTATATAATGCAACCAGAACTAGTAGTTGGTTGATTAATTTTTAAAAGTCAAAGGATTATAAAAGTTAATAATTATACCTCTAAATATTTCCTTTTAACTTGGTTAAAAATGCTTATACATTTATCTTCTTTTGAGTGAAGCTGCTCAGTCGTGTCTGACTCTTTGCAACCCCATGGACTGTAGCCCACCAGGCTCCTCTGTACATGGGATTCTCCAGGCAAGAATACTGGAGTGGGTTGCCATTTCCTTCTCCAGGGGATCTTCCTGACCCAGGGATCAAACCCAGGTCTCCTGCATCACAGGCAGATGCTTTAACCTCTGAGCCACCAGGGAAGCCCATCTTCTTTTACCATATGGAAATGTACCATCTTTCTTTTGAGTATGAGTCTGTTGTTGGAAATCTAATCAGGTAGCTTAAGTAAAACCCAACCATAATAAACTAAAATTCCAACTTTATTTAAAGAGGAGTGAGAATTCAAAGACATTCAAGAATCAGTTGGAGGGCAGAATCATTTTAAGTTTTTATTTTCTTTTTCGACTCTTTTATAGTTGTATCAACCACACATAATTCAATGACAAATTTTAGTGACTCATCTTTATTAAGTCTTTCTAAAGCATTTAACTTTGTCGTCATAAGTACTCTCCCTTTTTGTACTCATACTTCATAGTTTTATGGGACATTTAAATTATGCAACTTCAGTAATCCACAAAACTTGCATAAACTGGTTTGGGATTAAATTCAACAGCATGTAATTCAACTGGTAACAGCAAAAATGCTCTGATATATTGGAAACAGCTTTGAGCATTCAGCTTGGTTTGTGAAGAGAGTAAAGAAATGTTGTTACTTTTATAGGTAGAGGTCAATTTGAAGACCTTTGAATATGTATGTAAAGTAATGTTTACATGTTTGTAAACTTTACAAGTCTATGTTATCACACTGAGTAAACATAGTAATAGGGAGACTGCATGGATGACAATAATGTGATAGAGTAGTGATCTTGGTGTCTAACTTGGATTTGAACATCATCATTTTAGTAACAGCAGATGTAAAGTAGTAAAAAAGTAGTTATTGGCATTTTTTTTTCAGGACTATAATTTTTTTTTTTTTTGTCTTCACCATGCAGCTTGTGGAATCTTAGTTTCCTGACTAGGGATCTAACCCGGGCCCTTGGCAGTGAAACCGCAGAGTCCAGTCCACTGGATCACCAGGGAATTTCCTGGCATCAAACTTAAGTAGTAGTACTCTTCTTAACACACTATGGGTGAATTTATGTGTCAGCAACTATAATCAGAATAGGCTTCTAGAAACTGTCAAATGCATTTCAGATATAAAACTCAAAATGTTTGATTCTGTGATACTGAGGATGAGAATTTTAGAATAAGTACATTTCTGTCGGGTGAATTTCTATTTATTTCCCCCAGCTTCAAACGGACCAGTGGTTCTTAACTGGGGCAGTATCACGCACATAAACACCCAGCACCTTTCAGAAATATAAGAAGACTTGTCCATTACTGCTATAATTGCAGGATATCATGACGGCAGTGTAACAGTGACATTTAGTAGACCAGTTTCTGGGATGCTGGGGTCCCAGCAGTGTGTAGAACAGTTCTGGACAACTTGCTAATGTTCCTCCAGAGGAGATACTCATTTTTTTTTTTCTTTTTCCAGAGGAGACATTCATGAAAGTGAAAGATCTATTTAGATTTATGATTTATATGAATCTAGAATCTGTTTTATTTTAAAGACAAATTGGGGATGGAATAGATCTTTAATAAGTCGTTTCTGCTATAAGACGTGTTTCTAAAAATCATCATGCTATGCAAAATCATGCTAAAAAACACAGGGCTTGTGAGAAAAATGCAGTTAGGGACACTATACTCAACATACAAATAAAAAGATGGAATCCCAGTAAAAATAGTAGCATAGTTTTATACATGATAAATGGTTAAGAAATATATAAGAACTACAATAAGTACTGGGGGAAAAAAACCCTAAAGTTCACTAGTGGAAGTGGGCAACAGAGGAGTTGACATTTGTGAGTAATTGTGAAGTGGTGGAGGGTTATCTGAAACTGGATGGAAAGCTGTAGCCCCATTCACTACGTGTCCAGGTGTGATGAAATGAAGTAGCTGGTCTGTGTCTGGTGTGTTAATTTGTATGTGTGTGTACTCCTGAACATGGACCATTCAGAAGAAGTGCACTTCTCTGCGTCTGCCAAGTGTTTCTTGCTGAAAATGTCCTGTATAATCAGCAAATGTATTATGTTCAGATTGTTCCTTAATATATCAATTGCTTTGGAACAAATTTTAAAGCAAATGTTAGGGAACTATGACTTGTTCTAGGAAGGCAGCTACCATCAAGAAAAATGTTGGTTTTGTCTGTTTGGAATTTTCCAAGATTTGTTCACCATTTCAGAACATCATATCCTTTGGGCAATAAGACTTGTGGTCCGTGGACTGCCAACATGACGCACTGGTATGAGCCTGCATTGGCAGCTATCATATTCCAGGTGATCTGTGTAGAGGTGCAGGTACCAAACAATGCCGTTAGATCTTCTACTGTAACCTTTAACTGGAAAAGTTAAAGAGCATTTATCTAATGAATAAGGAAAGAAAATTGCCTTAGAGATTATGGTCCTGTCATTTCTCCCTTTACATACAGCTAGAATATTTTATTGAAAAATTTGAAATGTTATGTAAAGGCCAATTATGTTATATAAAAGGGGCACAATAAAACATGTATCAGGAAAGGAGAGTGGCACTGGGTTTAACAGGACTGTGAACCCCTGATATAAAGAAACTTAAAAAAAAAAAGGAAATGGAAGGTGGCATGTTTGGCGCATCCATGAATAGATGTGAGGATTAAATGGGATATTCTTGAACATAAGATAGGTTTAAATAAATGATTGGTGGTATTATTACTATTTTTGATACTATATTAGAAGACCCATATATCCAGTCTACTCCTTGAATCTTTCCTTATAGATGCCCCACAGGGACCCCAAACTCAGGAGACCAGGGTCACCAAACTCAGTAACTGCCCATTACTCCCCCAAACCTGCTCCCATCTGGATTTAACCTTGCAGTGAAAAGGCTTCATGCTTAACCCAGTAGTAGCCAGCTAGCCATGGAGCATTATATGTGACTCTTCTCTTTTCCGAGAGACCTATATCCAATAAACCCCTCTTCCTGTAAATTCTAGTCCCTCTGCATATTTCAAATCTAACTGCTTTTCTCTATCCTGACTACTACCGCAGGATTTCAAGCTACCATCATCTCCTATGGAAATAGCCTCTGAGCTAAGCTCAGTCTCCTCTCTTATCTCCTCAGATCTCTCCTCTCTTCACCATCATTTTATAGAAACACAGGACATAAATGCAATTTTTAATTTTCTGGACCAACATTTAGAAAAGGAAATGTGAGCCATCAATTTTAATAACAATTTATTGAACTTACAATATCCAAATGCTAATCACATCAACATGCTACTTATATGAAAAACTGTAAAAGACATGTAGCCTCCTCCTTTTGCCATGTCTTCAAAGTCTGGCATGCACTTTATATTTATAGCACTTATCACTTTGGACCAGCCACATCTCAAGTACAATTTGAGACGTTATGCTGTGCGATGGCACCCTACTCCAGTACTCTTGCCTGGAAAATCCCATGGATGGAGGAGCCTGGTTGGCTGCAGTCCATGGGGTCGCAAAGAGTCAGACACGACTAAGAGATTTCACTTTCACTTTTCACTTTCATGCACTGAAGAAGGAAATGGCAACCCACTCCAGTGTTCTTGCCTGGAGAATCCCAGGGACGGGGAAGCCTGGTGGGCTGCCATCTATGGGGTTGCACAGAGTTGGACACGACTGAAGTGACTTAGCAGCAGCAGCTGTGCTATGAGACTCAGTATATACTCTCTGGTAACCAGGTCTGACAATGTGACTGGGCTTGAGTTGAATTGGGAGATACACTACAGTCCATCCCTTTACACCTTGGAGAAGGACATGGGAACACACTCGTCTTCTTGCCTGAAAAATCCCATGGACAAAGGACACTGGTGGGGTACAGTTCATGGGGTCGCAAAGGGTTGGACATGACTGAGCAACTGAGCACATCCCTTTACAAATAGGGTTCCATAAGAAGAGTAAGCCCTGATGCCCTAAGACATCCCATGTCATGAATTAACGTCTCTCCTATGAGAGTCTTCAAACTTCCTCTTTCTAGCTCTCCGAACACATACACCTTGAGGGATTTCATCCAGTTCAGGGCTCAGCTACCGCTGAGAGACAAGAAGGGACAAATCAGCCTCCAGTTTGGGCCTTTCTTGCGATCACATTCCTTATGAACTGAAGTGGGAAGCTCATTTCCTTACCTGCGGCTACAAATATAGTGTAAATCCAGGCTTTTTCTTGGTTAACAAGACTACCTCTTTCCACTGCCCTGGTTAAAACTCTGGTTAGGTCCTCCATCTCTCTCTCCCCCTGACACCAAATCAGTCACTAGTTATGATCAATTCCTTTTCATTAAGCAAAACTGTCCCTTCTACCTCCATGATCCCATTGTCTGGATTGTTGCTGCCCTATTTCCATGGAAACAACATGACTTCATAATTCTCCCAATTGGTCTCCCTGCCTCCACTCCCTCTCAACTAGATTATTTTCCTTGCTGCCACATTGATATATTTCTAAATAATAACAATGACACTAACAATGGCAATGCCACTTTCTTGCTTCAATCTTCCCTTGGCTCCACCCCTCATTGCTTTCAGGGCCAGATCTGAGCTCTTTGGGCTGGATTAGGATCTTGGGTTTTGACCTGCTTTTCCAGCTTAACTACATCCACCCTGTCATAGACCCAGGCAGCCAGCTACATCTGGCTTTTCCTCCATTCAGTCTTACACAACATGATCATGATTATCTAACATGCTGCTTTCCACTTTATTTTTATGCCCCACCTCTATGGGAATGTAAACTCCACAAAGGCAAGGACCTGCTGTGTTTTGTGCAGTACCGTGCACCTAGCACACAGAACAGTGTCCCAGTGTCCATGACGAAGTTTACCTATTGAATAAGTCAAT
Organism: Capra hircus; assembly: GCF_001704415.2. Taxonomy (NCBI): domain Eukaryota; kingdom Metazoa; phylum Chordata; class Mammalia; order Artiodactyla; family Bovidae; genus Capra; species Capra hircus. Next base: position 67,237,553 of record NC_030816.1, read on the forward strand.
AAATTGTTAGGATGAGACCTGGGACCTGGGACTGTTTGCTCCAGTGCTAGCACCTAAACAAATGTCTCCTTGAGCAGCGAAATACAATGAAGTTATAAAGGACCAAAAATAACTGTGCAGACAGTTGGGACAAATTATGGAGAACAAGGTGCAAAAAGACCAAGAAGCCCAACGGCCACTTCTGAAGAGCTGGGACAAAAGCAGGGAGTTGGGAGCCAAAGCAGAATACTGGGCATACCCTCTGCACATGACCACAGAAGGGGTGGGCAAACCAACTAAGCCACCACTCCAGCCTGACCCCTGGACCCATACCCACCCTCACCTCGTACAAGGTACCAGCTTGCTCCCCTCAGCAAGTGGACAAGCAAAGGCACCTGTTGGTTCTTTTCACTCCTCTGTGCTGCAGCAGGCGTCCCCAATGAAACCTGGCCAGGATTTCTTGTCTGAACTCAGAAATTTCTATTGATTAAGAAGGCCAAGAACCCTGGTTGGTAATGCTCCAGGACCACCTCTGCAAAGAAGCCTGCTCCATCCCTCCTTCCATTCTCAGCAGGGTGGTTGCTCCTTTGCGATTGCAAAATACATCACATGTACCATTATTTTAGCACTAATAGCATACTGCACACATTTACTCACATATCATCTCTTTTCTTTATTTGGTCTCCTTGATGGCAGGAATACTCTTATCCACCCTAAATGGGCATTATAGCACCCAGTTCATAGTAGGCATTCAAAAACTGTTTTATGAACAAGTGAATACATGCAATGAATCAGAGGAAGAAGCAGAGCATTTGATTTGACCTGGGATCACACACACACACACACACACACCAGTGAGGAGTAAAACACACAAATCACCCTATGCAATTACATGTTTCAAGGATTCTTCTCTGCGAGAGATGGATATTAGGCTGGTCGTGGTGGCCTTTAAATCATCTTTGTAAAACATAGTTTTAAAGAGACAGCCTGGCTCATAAAACATCATAGGTAAGTTTTAAATCCACCAATTTGAGATTTCTGGAATGAAATACCCATAGATTTTGACCTTTAATAACCTACTTCCATTATTTAAAAGATTCCACTGTTTTGTAATAAAGGAACTGCAACTTGTGGATATTTTATAGTGTATTGGTTTCAGTTAGTTTTTACCTTCAGTCATTTCAGCAAAAATCAGGAGGTTTTCCGGGTAGTAGAATTTCAGACATGCATGCATGCTGAGAGGGAAGCAGAGGGGAAATGATGATTTGATTCCTTCATGGCTCTTTTCAGACACCCATTCCCATGTCCAGGTTCTAAGGACTCCATTTCTAGAATTCACACTGTGCTGACCACTCTCTGTTCTAATCAGGTGACATGCTGAAGCCAACGACTGCCTTCTCACTTGTTCAAGGCATTCGTACTCTGCGCAGCCTGGGATGGGCAGAACCTAGGAGTGAAAAGCACAGATGGCATGTTGGTAGCATCAACATTTCTCCAGCAACAAAATTGGGAAATCAAAATGTCAAACAACACATAAAAACTAGACACCTCAAGCATGTAATCATATATTTATTTCTCTTTTTAAAGAACACTCCTTAATGTAATTCAATATACAAACTTGGTTTCACAGAATTATAATCCACTATATAGCACAAAGATAACCCAGATTGTGTGTGTGTGTGTGTGCACACACGTGTTTGTGTGTGCCCATGTGTTGTACCCCTTCCCTTCCTTCCACTCTTGGGAACCTACAAACAAAGGCTCTGCCCATCGTCAACGCTAACCAAAGCCCATTCTGAATGTTATATACAAAAGACAGCATCCTCCCACAAGTTCTTTTCCCTGGTAAGCTTCTTCTCCATTCCCCCTGAGATAGCCAGGGGTCTGACACTCTTCCCTTCTGCTGTAGGGTTAAGTGTCTTCCCCCAGAGCTGATGTCAACCCTGTTACCATGCAGACTGGCTGACAGGAAAGGCTAAGGAGCAGGTCTCCATGCCCTTCCCCGCTTCCACACCCACCTCTCAGTCCAAGCGCGACCCCTCTGTAGTAGCCTTAGTTCCAGTCACCATCTCGTGCAGCAAGAACCAAGGAGATTGCTAAGCCCAGGTCTTCTCCACGGGCAGCGCACAGCACTGCCTGCCAAGCCACCGGGCCGGCCGATAACCAAGCTCAACACAGTCCCATGTGCTTTGTCACTTTAATTTTTAAAGACACCCTAGCATAGGTCTGTGGCAACCTAGTGTCCAACTGAGTTACATAAAATTGTACCAGTGATGCACTTGTACATATTTACATGGGGCGGAATGTTTTCCCATATTTTTAGTTGAGTATATAGATCAACATGTTCACATAAGACCAAATACTTTTAATATTATTTATAACTGATTTATAAAGCTTTGAAAAAACTCACAATAGCACGTTGTTTACTTTAATGCTTTACGGTACTATCAGTTTAAAATCACAATCAGCACTTAAGTTATAGTCAATCCAGCAAACAAGAGACAAAAAAATTTACAAGAGTTAAGAACTGACTGATACATCCTTTATCTTTTTTTTTTTAACTAATGCATAAGTGCAGAATAAGATACTCTAGTTTAAATATCTTGTTTACAATATACATTTTTTGCTCTAGTTACGCAACAGTAAACCCCATGCTTCACATAGAAAAGCAATCCACAACATTAAGAAAAAATGTACAATTTATGAAACAAAGTAAATAAATATTAGTATTACAGAATCAGAGCTGTACATAAAAGCTGTTCAGTTTTAATCATATAAAAATATGTTTTAGTGCAACCTCACATATATATTGATGCTGTTTTGCTTTACATCATTTAGATCCAAGTGTCCAAAAAAGGAAAGAAATTACATTTATTACAAAGCAGATACACAAATTCTAAAATATGTACAAATTACTGCTAAAAAATGCTTATAAGAATATAAGCAAAGTAAAGAAAAGGCACAAACATCTGTACAATTTTAAAAGTACCAGACCCAATAGGTTAATTTCAAATTTTGTTTTGGTCAGGCTCATGATGACTTGTTAATTTACCTAATTCTTCTGATATAACAAAAGTATATATAATAGCAAACTACCAGTAACTTAGGACAGGCATGCTATAAACTTGATTACCTCTATTTCTAGAAAAACAAAAACAAAAACAAATGGGAAAATGTGGAAATGAAAGTCTCCATGCATCTTAGATCAATGTAGTTGACTCTTTTCTGAAGCCGGTTCCTTGCCTGCCTCTGTGCTTGAAGGTAATTCCTTGCTGTCTTGAAAGCCTGACTGTTGGTCATCCAGACAACTCTTGCTGTAAAATGTGGAGTGGGCGAACGCAGTCCGGGATGTACCAAAATTGTCCTTTTCGCCATCATGCAAGTCAGGGTGGGTAGCTGAGGTACAGGGCTGACCTGGCTCAGGTCCACTAAAGTGTCTAATGCTAGCCTGTGCACTTTCCAAGGGTTTCTGATGAGGCGCCTGCCCCCGAGCTGACTGATCTGCCCCAAGCAAAGCGGCCTCTTCTGTGGCAATCCGGAGGGAGGCGATGGCTTTTGTGCAAGTCTGTATGTTTTCCTCCTGTTCCCGCTCTGTGGCATTCAGGCTGTCTTCTGAAGTGCTCTGTTTCATCAGGAGCCGCGGAGACGAGGGCGTGCTAGGTGGACCAGATGACTGGGGAGCGTAAGGCGACCGCTTCCCGGGCTGCTTCGAAACTGCGTAGGGATCCTTGGCGAAGGAGTCCCCTGAGGCTCCCCTCTTCTCCTCGGAGCCCTCCATTGGCAGAGGCAATGTGGGTGGAGGGTGTAAACCGGAGAGGGCCGGCGGTATGGAGTGAACCATTTGGATCCCACCAACTGGCACCATAGGGATAGGAGCTCGCACTTGTTGCTGAGAGTGGAGTGGAAGATGACTGAAGACATAGTCATTAGGACCCTCAGGGAAAAGGCTGGAGCCGGGATGTTCATAAGCACCTTCTTGGTCTCCATAGAGACTGAAGTAAGGAACCTGAGGTAATCCTCTTCTTAAATTCTGCTTTGGGAAAACAGAGACAACACTTAGGACCCAGCGTGCTTCACGTTTAGGTCAAACTGTTTCATTCATTCATTCACTCACTCACTCATTCCTTCAAAACACGTGAAGACTCCCTAATCTTTCTATCACTCTGATTTCTCAAGACAAAAGAGGTTTGCTCCGCAGTCTTTTAGGATTCTTGACTGTAGCAGGTAGGTCTATGAAAGTTGCTTTTGTTGTTAAACAGGAATGTGATAAAACCTGCAGTGTGTTTTCCACTAGGTACAGAGACACGGTCCAGCTCTGGTTTTTTTTGTAAGACGAAATGAAAAGAAAATAACGGATAATTACCAGAAAAACTTTACTGAGCCAAAAAACACTAATAACAAATTTTTAAATCCAAAAGAAAGTTAAAACGATTACCATCTGTTTATATACTGGGCAGATTTTTAATATTTTTCTTAAGTGTTGATGAATATAAATGGAGTGACAAGCTTGAAAATTAGCTCTCTTTTTTTTTGTTAGTCTTCTACAGAGCAGATGACAAAACGGTGGTGATACAGAAACTGGTCCCTCCAGTGTGCAAGACACTGATCTAAAGAAATAGATTTCTGCTCAGGAGGCATCAAGGCAGAAGATCAGCACCAGCATCTCCATCAAACCGTAATTCAAGGCCAGATTTTGTATGGAAACTATGCATCAAAGTAGTTAATGTTAAGTATTTCAAATAGTTATAATTCGTATTCGACTGTGCAGCTGGGAACCAGAAATGACTGTATTTTAATCTTCTATGCTATTATTCCCACTTAAAAATCTTCTTGGCAATTAATAAATTTGGACATTTAAAGTTTGGGGCCAGAAATACAGATTTCATGGTCCCAGTCCTGAAAACAGAGAACCCATTTTGTATAATTGTTTCTATAGCAAAACCTACCGTAACTGTGAGATTATTGGGTTTAAATGAGATGCTGCTGCTAAGCTGCAAAGTCGCTTCAGTCGTGTCCGACTCTGTGCGACCCCAGAGATGGCAGCCTACCAGGCTCTTCTGTCCCTGGGATTCTCCAGGCAAGAACACTAGAGTGGGTTGCTGTTTCCTTCTCCAATGCATGAGAGTGAAAAGTGAAAGTGAAGTCGCTCAGTCGTGTCCGACTCTTTGTGATCCCATGGACTATAGCCCACCGGGCTCCTCTGTCCATGGGATTTTCCAGGCAAGAGTACTGGAGTGGGGTGCCATTGCCTTCTCCATTAAATGAGATGACGAAACTTCAATTAACTGAGATTCATCCTTTAAAGGCGTGCATGGTCAGTCACTCAGTCATGTCTGACTCTTTGTGACCCCATGGACTTTAGCCCGCTAGGCTCCTCTGTCCATGGAATTTTTTAGGCAAGAATACTAGAGTGGGTTGCCATTTCCTTCTCCAGAGGATCTTCCCAACCCAGGGATTGAACCTCTGTCTCCTGCATTACAGGCAGATTCTTTACCACTGTGCCATCATTCCAAGAATATTTCAGGTCAAAAATGCAAGGTGTGCTCTATACCATTAATGATTCATCCAGTGCTAATTAGATTGTGAGACCAGGTTAGGAAGGATAAATTATCCACTGTTTCTGCTACTCAGTACCATTCTTGGCCCTTACCCTGTTCTAGGCTTCACCTTATTCAAGCCAGAAACAAATGACTTCTGCTGAAAGTGCAGGAGAAATCATGCAGACATCAATCCTCATAAGCTAAGGACCTCATAAGCTAGGTAAGGGGAGAATTCTATGGTAGGAGAAAGAAATCAGTAAATACGACTAAAAAATCCCTCTTGTATTTATTTGCTCTGGTTTTAAAAAGGCATGTTTACTTCATCCAACACTAGGTAAGGTGGAGATCATAATGCCTACAATAACCACCTGTGAATGTAACCAAATGAATCTTCTTTGGATCACAATGATCACAGATGTAAAGTCTGAAATAAAACATAGCTTTGCTCTTTTTCCATCTTGCCTTTGGTTGCTATTCTGTGATGTCCACAGTATATACCTAATCAGAATGGGGGTTTGTGAGGCAGCCAAAGACAGAGCTGCCCTATTTCATAAGATCTCTGACTCAAGTCCAACAAAGCGAGTGATGAAGTGTCCTCTAAAAATAGGATGTATTCAATCTGTTCAAAAGCCAATAGAATTTTGTGTTAAGAATACAAGTGTTATATTCAGACTTTTACTGACCAGACATCAAATGATCACAACCACAGAAGCAACTGTACAATTCCTATCACGTAACCACTTCCATGGCTCCAGATACTGCCAAGCCTTTCACATATTCTTTGTCCTCAGACTCACCCCTTCTTCACCCTCCAAATAACTCTCCAGAAGATTTTTCTACTCTAATTTTTACTCCATTTGCAACCTTATCTTGTTTTACAATTTGAGCCTTACCATTTTAATATGAATAAACTCCCATCTTACTTAAAAATCTTGACAAAGAAATATGAATAATGAATGCCTATGTGGGTTGTGTATGCATATGTGTGTGTATATCTATCTGTATCCTATGTACCAGATATTTCTCCCAACTCATCTTTTCAGCAGTGTCAGTAGGTCCTCTGGAAGCAAAGGATAAGACGGAGGTAGAGGTACAGGAGTTCTGGCTGGGGTTGGTGACAGGGGAGCGGGGATATAAAGTACATGACAGTAACGGGGAGAGGAAGCAGGGGGTCACCTGGAACTGATCCAGGCTCAGCCACCGATAGAGGCTGCAGGGGAGAATGTGGCCTTGGCTTGAAAATGGAGGTCTATCCTGAAGGTTCGAACATCAGGAGGCTGTCAGCTCACTGCATTCCTTACAGCTGAATGGTAAGTTCTTTCAAGGACAGAAGTCTACTTGGCCCACCTCCCTGGCTGCCACAAACAGATGAAAAAACTGACCAAGAGGTTAAGTGACTTGCCCAAGACCACACAGAGAGCAAGGGATGGAACCAAATCATAGCACTTGTACTAGACAGGGTTCACGGACGCTCTGCACTGAGGACCAGGACATATACTCTTTGTCTCCTTGCTATTTATCTACCAAAACTTTAAAAATGGAAAAGGAACAATTCTTGTTTTAAAAGGATGAGGCCAGAAACCATACAATTTTTCTGTCATCAACGTTGAGCCACATATGATTAAACCCTCAAAAAATATTTACTGAATGAATGAATAAAAGACTTTTCTCTCTTCTTCTTCCTTCCTTTCTTCCTTCTGTCCTTCTTCCCTCCCTCCTTTCTCCCCTCTTTATTTCTTCTTTCCTTTTCTCTTTATCTATCCATCCATCTACCTACCTACCTACCTATCTATCATCTATTTTAAAATTAAAACTAACCAGAGGACAATAGAGCAGAAATAGCAGGGTTCTAGAATCTCAGTGACTGCATATCATCTCCTCCAAACTTGCTCCCTGGAACCTACCACTACAGGCTGAACCAGATAATGAGTGTGCCATGCTTGGCTACGAGGTCCTTTCAATGCCAGAGTCACTGCCCTGTGAGTGCTTGGTAAATGTTAAACCACAGGTATTGCTAACAGAATTTCCATCAAAGATAATGATCTTTAGGGTTATTCCAATTTAATATGTTCATACATAAGATGGCTGGATAACATCATCTGCTCAATGAACGTGAGCGTTTGAGCAACCTCTGGGAGATAGTGAAGGACAGGGAAACCTGGCATGCCGCAATCCATGGGGTCACAGAGAGCTGGATGTGACTTAGCGATTGAAGAAAACAACACACATTCTTCAGAGAGAGGGAAGCACTCATCTACTACAGCAATCAGGAGAAGTACTCCTTAAAGGATCACTGATTCTTTTTCACAATGAGAATCTTGTCCATACATCATAGAAAGACAAAAATTCTCTGCTGCCCCTCAAAAACAGAGTGCTAAAGCATCAAATGGGAAGCGTCTGAGACCAAGCGTCCCTGCTTTAGGATGGATTCCAAGGGCTATTCTTTCCTATCACATGAGCAAAGTAGGATGTTAAGAACTGTCTACAGAGAATTAAACTGGGTAATAGAGCAAAAGCTCAACACTTGGGCTTCATAAATGGTAAAGTTCAACAATTTTATTAAATATCCAGGTGAACTGGTATAAAAAAAATACAAATTCAATCACTAATAAAAGCAATCTCTTTTCAACAACAACTTTCCGGGCAGAGATCCAAAAATTAGATGAAGTCTTTAAGTCCACTTCTTTGCTTACTTTGCCCAAAGTGACTGTGAGTTGCTATTATTTTTTAATAACAGTACTATGTTGGCACCAAAGCATTATTTTTTATGCCTACAGATGACTGGATATACTCCAATATCTCCCAAATATCACAGTCTTGACCCACTAGGCCAGTTAGAATGGGGGAGCCTCAGCTCACACACTCCACAGCACCACTGGGTCTAACCAGAGATCAAACTGCCAACATTTGTTTGATCACAGAAAAAACAAGGGAATTCCAGAAAAACATCTACTTCTGCTTCATTGACTATGCTAAAGCCTTGACTGTGTGGATGACAACAAACTGTGGACAATTCTTCAAGAGATGGGAGTACCAGGCCACCTTACCTACCTCCTGAGAAATCTGTATGCAGATTAAGAAGCAACAGTTAGAACTGGACATGAACAATGGACTTGTTTAAATTGGGAAAGGAGTACGTCAAGGCTGTAATTATCATTCTGCTTATTTAACTTATATGCAGAGTACATCTTGTGAAATGCCAAGCTGGATGAATCACAGGCTGGAACCAAGATTGCCAGGAGAAATACCACCAGCCTCAAATATGCACATGATACCACCTTAATGACAGAAAGCAAAGAGGAACTAAAGAGCCTCTTGATGAAGGTGAAAGATGAGAGTGAAAAAGCTGGCTTAATACTCAACATTCAGAAAAGTAAGGTCATGGCATCCAGTCCCATCACTTCATGGCAAATAGATGGGGAAAAAATGGCAACAGTGACAGACTATTTTCGTGGGCTCCAAAATCACCGTGGATGGTGACTGTAGTCATGAAATTAAAAGCTTCTTGCTCCTTGGAAGAAAAGCTATGACAAACCTAGACAGATTATTAAAAAGCAGAGACATTACCTTGCCAACAAAGGCTCATCTAGTCAAATCTATGGTTTCTCAAGTAGTCATGTACAGATGTGAGAAGTGAACCATAAAGAAGGCCAAGTGCCAAAGAACTGATGCTTTTGAACTGTGGTGACTGAGAAGACTCTTGAGAGTCCCTTGGACAGCAAGGAGATGAAACCAACCAATGAAATCAACCCTGAATATTCACTGGAAGGACTGATGCTGAAGCCGAAGCTCCAATCCTTAGGCCACCTGTTGCAAAGGGCTGACTCACTGGAAAAGACCCTGATGCTGGGAACAGCTAAGGGCAGGAGGAGAAGGGGATGACAGAGGATGAGATGGCATCATCGACCCAATGGACATGAATCTGAGCAAACTTTGGAGATAGTGAAGGTCAGGGAAGCCTGGTGTGCTGCAATCCATGGGGTCACAAAGAGTCAGACACCACTTAGTGACTGAACAACAAATACCAGAAAAAGCATTTTCTACCCCAGACGTGGTATTCTGGTATGAAAGGGATTTCTCTATTTATCCTGCAATAGCATGAACTTCAGAAGAGCCCTCCTTTCTACTTGGTACCACTAAGACACAAAAACCTGTGGAAATGCCCCTCTTTTTCTTAGTTGGCTAATTTATTAGCAGCTAAGTTATGTCTTGATTGCTATGAATGTTTCTACAGTCTTTGCACCCTGAAGACTATGCTGGTAGCAGGCTTGTAAACAGAGGGTCTTGGGGGCTGGGGAGTAGAAGGCAGCAGGGTTTTTCTAAAGCTCAAAAATGGGAATCTAAGCATCTAATTCAGAATGGTGAAAAGATGATGAGAGAGGGGAAGCTGACCACTAGGGCCATGATAAGACAGCAGAGCTGAGAGCTGGTAGTGCTTCCTTTGGCTGTGAAGGGCAGTGACGACCCATATGATGGAAATCCAGAGCAAAGAGAGAATGGCCACGAATGGAGCCCAGGAAACAAAAAGCACATTTAAAGCAGCCAAACTCCAAAGGTATCCTTCCTCTGCTTACGCTAGGTATGCTAGGTGCCTGCTTCTTTCGTTGTTTTTTTTTTTTTTTTTTTTTAAATTTTACACAAGTTGAAAAAGACATCAAGATCTATCATGTTGGTGAAGTGAGGCAGGGCTGATCCTCTTCTATGGATGTGCATTAAGCCCTACTGCCCACATATCATTCATGATTGCTACTGTTGTTATCTTAATCTATAATGAGGGCATCCACAGAAATCTCCTCTGATGCTTTCTCCCTTACCTCTCCCAACTGCCTACTCTGTGAGCTCACAGTACCACTGAACAAGGGCTCTCGGTAACAGGAGGTGGTGGGACCAGCAAGAAAGCATGCATGTTCATGCCTTTCATTTATACCAGGGGTTCATTCTCCCCTCTCCTGGTCCCTTACTGGTTTCACATATCCACTCACTACCAGCAAAGTAATTAGTTTATTAAAATTTTTTTTTTGATTGAAAGTCAATGCTAATGCCCGAATCAGAATTTTTACCTGGTAGAGTTTGATAAATAATACCTAAATATCCTTCAGAGTGTCTGTCTAGGCAGTCATGTCATTCCAAAGACTTTTTACCTTTTCCACTCATGCCAAGGTTTCAACTCCTGCCTATAATGAGTTAAGCTTAGAAAGCATTCAGAAAGGTCTCACCTGTCATTACCAGATTGAAATGCTCTTCTCTGATGCAATGCTACACTTGGGGTAATGCCATAGCCACGTGATTGACAATAGCATGTGATAAAAATGCCTTTCTGCTATTTTCAGTAACCAAGTTCACTCCTCCCCACGAGAGATACCCGCGTCATAATAAATTTCACACCAGTGTGTCATCAAGAGGCTCCAATGAGTTTGGGCTTATATATTAGAAAGAGAAAACTAAGGATACTTACAGGAGGCCCCAATACAATTGGCTCTGCTTGCAAATACTGCCCCATGGACAATGGTGGGTTGTGGTATAAAGCCCTTCTGGGAGATGGTGCTCTTATGGTGGTCATGTATCTTCTCTCTCTTCTGGGAGAGAGGTCCCTCCTGGCCATGATTTCTTTCCCAGGTGACACTGGCCTCCTTGGGGACAGATGCCTTCTTGGTGAAACATCTCTCTGTGACATCTCTCTTCTCAAGGCGGCTTCCTTTCTTGGTGAAAGGTGTCGCATGGGTGACAGATCTCTCCTAGGTGACAAATGTCTTCTGGGTGACAAATCCCCTTTGGGTATCAGACACCTCTTTGGTGAATTATCTCGACAGGGTGAAGAATCATATCCTGGTGAGGAATGGCGGCTGGAGGGTGAGAAGTCCCGTGGGGAGGAGCCCGGCTCTGAAGACAGCATGCAGTCTTCATCCATACAACTGGGGATGTCTAACCTGTCTTTGTCTGGTTCTGAGTCTGTACTTTTGCTCTGGAATAACCTCTGGTATTCTGTCATCTGAGTATCTTCACATGAGTCACTTGGTGTCATCAGCTGAGTGACCTGAATACTTGGCAAGGTAACCAAATAGCTGATCAATGAAGAATGCCCCAGGGAGCTATCGGAAGGAACCCCATGGGGCACAGCGCCAACATTCACAGGCAAGGAGGAGAATCTAGGAGGCTGGGGACTGGTGCTTCTTGATCTTGTTTTTGGTGTCAAATCTCCTTGGTCATCAAAGTCATCATCGTCTTCGTCGTCATCGTCATTATCATCTCCATCTTCACCATCCGATTCTTCAGCATCTGAGAACTGATGATCAGTCGAAATGCTGGACATGCTGTGCTTCTCACTTGCCTTGTGCAAATCTTCCATCGTTTCTGAAGCAATTGAACAAACAGAGTGAACATCAAGATTCAAACAAGGTTAGAAGCTCATTCAGATGCCATCTCTTTGCAAAAGCTTTCCTCAATCCTCCAGCCCCTAGAGACGGTCATCTCTGAACTCCTATAACATGAACACTTACCTCTGTGACACTGATTGGTTCTTATCTTTCTATGTAGCTATCTGGTTTCATTCCCGCCTACAATATGGCCTCCAGAGTAGGAACTTTTAGCTCAGGCATCACACCACTCATAGAAAACCCTCAATAAGTGGTACATAATGTTGTTAATGATGATATTAGAGGAAAAAGAAAAGCAAGAACCTGTCCCTACAAGTCAGGAGGTCCAGCTGATCCCCAGATTTTCTACTGAGGTTATTGATGGACATTTTTTTTCTACTGGATTACCTCTTGATCAAAAAAATAAGACATTAAAATGCTTTTCAAATTTCCCAAAAAGTATCATCATAAGATTTAAATCACCATTACAAATTAAGTGCAATTAGATTTCTTTTATGGTTCTATTCTAATAATGATAAAATTATTTTCACAGTAAGGCATTTCTACTTCTTCAGCCAAAACTGAAATGCATTTCTTTTCACTAGGTCTCAAGCAATTCAATGTGTCAGATTTCTCTTCTATGTTTAGTATTTAGTAAAATGAAACGTGATCAGTTTTTTTTTTTTTAATACCTATATATGTTTTACCCCTTGGCCACAAAGCTCCAGCATGCCCAGTAAAGAGGTCAGTCAACTTAAGTGTGAATACCTGCTTCCTCAGTTTCGGTATCATCGACTGATGTCATTGAGACCCCCAACTCCAGGCATTTCTTCATGTGTGCTTTAGATTTCATATGCTTTGTTAGGTTTCCTAGAAAATACAGCCAAAAAAAAAAAAAGAAGAGCAATTAACTGGTTACCAAAATGTGATGACTGCTCCAAAATTCAGCGTGAAATGAACTAACTTGAGATAACACAAATTTGTTTCTACCCCCTGCTCCTTGCCTCAAACTTCAGAGGAACAATTCGGCTTCTGAAGATATGAACCACCGACAGCTTCAGCCCAGTCTCAGGTTGTCTTTGTTCTAGAGCTGTGGAAGTCTAGGCTCATATTATTTCAAGTGGAGACTCAAGTCTGACGGAGAATCCCAGACTTTTCTGGCTGAGAGAGATCGAATACCTTTGGCCCAGTTGGGTCTGCCTTCTTGGGCTCCACATAAACAGGGTGACACAAGCTGGGTCACACATCTCTGAGCAATTTTAGAATAAACTATTGTAATCAACATAGTCCCTGGACCCCAGACCTTCTGTCATCAATCAGATATAGATTCAACTGGCAGGATGCTCACTTGTCAGAAGAAAAAATAAACGCAAACTGATGTTGGGGCCAATCCTGTAAATGAATTCAAAGATCCAGATAAATACTTAGCTAACTACTTATTGGGAACATTAATCTTAGTATTTAGCTTCTATCCATCTGACATATATCAGCAGAGTTTATGACAGCAACTTCTAAAGTTCCAGAGCAGCAAAATTCCTTTCTTATTTACCTTGAAACTCCCACTGTTCTAAGAACAAAGGATGTATTATGATGGTGATATAGACTTCCCAGGTTGCTAGTGATAAAGAACATGCCTGCCAATACAGGAGCCATAACAGACTGGGGTTTGATCCCTGAGTGGTGAAGATCCCCTGGAGTAGAAAATGGCAACCCACACCAATATTTTTGCCTGGAAGATCCCATGAACAGAGGAGCCTGGTGGGCTACAGTCCATTGGATCGCAAAGAGTCAAACACGACTGAAGCGACATAGCATAAGCACAAACTCTTGCATCTTCCATACACAGATAGTTATATAACTGTCCCCATGTATAGTATGAATGGTATATAATGATGCCCACTGTATCTGTAGGTTCAGAGTTCATAGATAAGGAGGGCTGATACATGTACCTAATTATGTAGGTTAGTGTGTTTCTATGTGTGCATGCTCAGTCGCCAAGTTGTGTTTGACTCTTTGTGACCCCATGGATTGCAGCCCTCCAAGCTCCTCTGTCCATGGGATTTCCCAGGCAAAAATACTGGAGTGGGGTGCCATGTTCTCCTCCAGGGGATCTTCCCAAACCAGGGATTGAACCCAGGTCTTCCACATTGCAGGCGAATTCTTTACAATCTGAGCCACCAGGGAAGCCCCCAAATACTGGAGTGTGTAGCCTATCCCCTCTCCAGGGGAACTTCCTGACCCAGGAATCAAACTGGGGTCTCCTGCATTACAGGCAGAGTCTTTACCAGCTGAGCTACCCGGAAAGCCCATTCCACATCATATATATAACTAATCAAAAGAAATGTAGGAACTAATTCAGCTATAAGGGCCATATTATCTTTGTTCTTTGACACTGCTTTAGTCACATAGCAGCAAATGCTTTAAGAGTAGGCTCACTGAATCCAGGCGGAAACTCTGGCCTGCTAAAATAGTTTGTTCCTCTTGCGGGAGTTTTTGGCTTACTATTAATGTAATATATGAGCTACAACTCTAAACTGGGGCACTGTTATTATTTTATTTATATTACTTTATTTTTTAATTAGGGAAAGTGAAGTCACTTAGTTGTGTCCGACTCTTTGCAACCCTATGGCTCCTCTGTCCACGGGATTTTCCAGGCAAGAATACTGGAGTGGGTTGCCATTTCCTTCTGCGGGAATTTTCCTGACCCCAGGGATTGAACTCGGGTCTCCCACATTTCAGGCAAACTCTTTACCATCTGAGCCACCAGGGAATCCTTAACATGTGGCTTATTGCTTATATACCTACAAATTTAATGTGCTATTTTTGTAACTCCAAACATGGAAATATTTCCTGGCCCATATTGCTCTTACATAACAAAAAATTATACCTTTAATTTTTCTAAAGATCTCAAAAATTCTTATAGACAAATTATCATGAGCTTCCCTGGTAGTTCAGCTGGTTAAGAATCCACTTGCAATGGAGGAGAACCTGGTTCGATTCTTGGGTAGGGAGGTTCTCCTGGAGAAGGGATAGGTTACCCACTCCAGTATTCTTGGGCTTCCCTGGTGGCTCAGATGGTAAAGAATCCACCTGTATGGGGAAGACCTGGGTTGGGAATATCCCTTGGAGGAGGGCATGGCACCCCACTCCAATATTCTTGCCTGGAGAATCCCCATGGACAAAGGAGTCTGGCGGGCTGCATACAGTCCATGGGGTCACAAAGAATTGGACACAACTAAGCACAGCACATGATTATCAAGAATTTAAAAATTTGTAAATTAATGGAAATCATCTGCTTCTGTAAGGGTGCACATAATCTCTGTATGTGGATAGATGTGGAAGTTAGTGAAGTCAAGATAGTTTATTTAGATCTTTTTATGTGTTTCTTCTATTTTTCTTTCTTTCTGTTTCAAGTAAGCACTCAGGCTTTGGGCTCTCATCCTCAGGGTAGGTTTATAGTTAGAAATCTGGCTCAGAAATGACCCTGCCCTGACTTTGGCTTATTGAAGTCTTGAATGTCTGAAGAATTACAGCAAAGAGAAAGCAGCAAGATGGCAGGAAAAGGTGTCTGGAGAAGTGACACAGGCAAAGAGGAGATACCAGTCCTGCAAGAGCACTCTGATTCTGTACTCAGATGATATGACAAGAGGCAGCTGGCTGGAAGTGAACACTGGTGAGGGGTTTCCCAGGATGATTTACTCTTTTTAAGATCCTAAGACATTTATACTTTTCCAAAGGGTGACAAGGAAACTCCAATAATGATCAAGAATAAATTATTTTCTGCTAAAACTCCAAGACAATGGCTCAGAGCCAAATTTAACATGATAGAAATATCTATGCGACATTTCTTCAGGTACAGTTTCAGGAGGCTATACCCAGTCAACTCACACGCCCAGGAAATATCAGTTCTAATGACCGGTGGATCAGCTTTATTTCTTAAAACCAAAGTTTACATATTTTTATGTCCTAGGGAGTCTCTTACTGAAGTTCCACATAAAAGGCTTGATTGTGCAAAAGTGGATGGTATTTAAAGGACCTCATATTTATCTCCTTTGAAATGCAAATGAACATTCCCTCCCCCTTTTTGTGGCTTCAAAGAGGCATAATTGTAATATAAATATCTTTTTATTAAAGAAAAAACAGATATGCTCAGAGGCAACACATTTACATTTCTGACAAACCAATAAAGACAATTTTGGATTTGGGGTATAAAAGAAAGTAGGTATACATTTCCCTGCCAAAGATAGTTTTATTTGATATTTATTTTTCTTGATGGGTAGTGGAGCAGATTAATTAGTATGCAAATTAAAGTAAAAACATCAGAAAATGTTTGTGTAAGGTTAGTGGTGGGGTGTCTATAGGGTTCCATTAGTACTTCCACGTGTGTGTATGCTCAGTCATGTCTGGCTCTGCGACCCCATGGACTGTAGCCCACTAGGCTTCTCTGTCCATGGGATTTTCCTGGCAGGAATACTGAAGTAGGATACCATTTCCTCTCCAGGGGATCTTCCCGATCTGGGGATTGAACCCACACCTCCTGCATACTTTGACAGTAAGTAGTAAAATATACTTCTATAGAAGTCAAATCACCTCTATTCCACAACTATTTGTATTCTGAAAACACTAGGTTTATGAACATTTTCATAATTTTACAAAATGATAGAAATATGACTGAAGCAACTTTTTTATAAAATATTTTCAGGTCTATTTGTTAAAAACAGACTTATTTTTTAAAGACAGAATATCATTTCAAGGCAAGTCTTAGTTTTATGAGATTAATAGCTGTGGCCTGAGAGTAAGAAATTGTCTCTGAGCTCATAAATACACAGAACACAAGCGATCAAATTTCTATACATAATTAATGCAAGTGTGGATGGAGGGGCCCACCCGGGACTCTGTGGGTTTCTACATTATTAATAATCTTGAAACTGACCATGGGCACATGTTTTCTTCCCAGCTGCTTCCTTGCTTTTCTAATGCCCCGGAATGGGTTGTCTCCCTGCAGAATTTCAATACTGGTGCAAAGATTCTCTAGACCACATAACATTTCCAACAAGAAGTAATAGCTATGCAGGCAATTCTTAGCCAGTTCCTTCGAGACTACTAGCCTGGACCTAAGTCTATAGCTTTTACTTCAGTCATAAAAGGAGTCTCACTGTCTCATACATCTTCAGACCACTTACAGAAAGAAAACACATTTCATGAGTGTCACATTTTCACAAAGAAAAGCATCTGATTGTCGATGACAGTTACAAAACGGTATTCAGAATCTGGAACAACCATTAAAAAAGAGTTTTCCCTCTTAAAAAAAAAAAAAATCAGACCGGTACCTTTTGTTTTGAAGGCGAAGTTACATAACTTGCATACATAAGGCCGGACATCAGTATGCGTGCGGATATGCTTTTTGAGCATGCTCGGTTTCTTACAGCGAATCCCACATTCTTCACAAATGTACTTTCCACGTCCACGTCCTCTGACATATACATAGTCTTCATTCGATTTATATCTGTTAAAAAAGGGAAAATTCAGTGTGTTTCCAAATACTTTGCTGCTGCTGCTGCTGCTGCTAAGTTGCTTCAGTCGTGCCCGACTCTGTGACCCCACAGATGGCAGCCCACCAGGCTTCCCCATCCCTGGGATTCTCCAGGCAAGAACACTGGAGTGGGTTGCCATTTCTTTCTCCAATGCATGAAAGTGAAAAGCGAAAGTGAAGTTGCTCAGTCGTATCCAACTCTTAGCGACCCCATGGGCTGCAGCCTACTAGGCTCCTCCATCCATGGGATTTTCCAGGCAAGAGTACTGGAGTGGGGTGCCATTGCCTTCTCCCTCCAAATAGTTTACATGATTCCAAATACTAACACGTTTCCAAATAAATGTTATATATATAAAATCAAAAGCTAATCACTCGCAAGACAAAATTTTAGGTGGGTCTTTTACAGTTATTCAACTTTATTTCTACAGATCCAGTGAAATCTATGCAGTACCTGAAAGAACTTGGTAACAGATTTGGCATTGTAAATAAAAGGGAATTTTTTTTTTCTATGTGGAATTCAAAATGGAGTTGGCTCTTCCATGAAATGTGACTATATGGACTCTGTATAGATGTTCAAATGGGCTTATATAAGCCGCAAAGAGTTGCAGCACTGTGCACCTTACTGCTTCCAGATTTGGATACCAAGAAACATCCAAAAAGTTATACTAGCATACTTAAATCATCACATATCACTTGTTAACATTACATCATCTAAGATGTGCATTCACAACACATATACCCCTCTAAATTGCTAGAATAAATATAACTGATTATAGAATTCTTCACTGCAAGTTTCTACTCTATTTTTACAATCCTGGCACGAGAGTCAGAAATTTCTAGCTTACACAGGCTGAGCTGAGCTCACCAACTGTTGCCTACAGATTTGATCTGTTCTTCCCAAGGACCGTAATTCTGTACTGAAGTGAAGTCTAAATTTCAAGTGGCTTCTGGAAGGTACTGTTATATAATAAAAACTAGAGATTCTATTTTTCAATCAAATTTGTCTTTGTTTCTGGAAGGGTTTATAGAGAGGTTTGAAAGAATGTCTGAGGTCATCCAATTTAATTAAATCAGTAAGATGAACAAAGTCTTAGGTATTCACTGTAATAATCCATGGAAGAAAGCTACCCAGTGATCACCATCGGTCACATTTTGTTCAGCATTTAAGGAAACATGATCCATCATAGCGTATAGCAGCATTCTACTGAATAACTCAGTAAATATCATTATCTCTTAAATCTCAGGCTAGAATTATGGGTCTACTGCCAAAGATATTTCTTTTGAGGATTCTTTTTATAACTTCCAAAGGTAAAGTGACCTACAAACGCCCTAACTCAGTGTGTGCTGACTTAAAGGTCTTAGATTTAGTCTTTTTTTTTTTTCTTTTGTTTGTTTTTAAATATTCTAAGAGCATTGCAAACTTCTCTATTTTGTTCCAGCTAATCCATCATCAGGAATAAAAGCAAATTCACTTTCATTCGTCCAAACCACTGAAGGATTTTTAAGATAGAAAATCCATCCTATCAACTCTGCTATGGATACTATTTGATCTTAACATTATCTGTTTTTCAGTCAGTACCAATCCAGGTGAGAATTAAGTAGTATCAAAAATATGAATAGTCAATTTTATGTACTTTTTAGTCCTTTAAATCTTTCCCCTTTTACAAAGAATTTCCAAAGTCAACTTTTTCTTCAAAACTATTTTGAACTTTATCTTTTATCTCATTGTCTTTGTAATAAAGCAGAAAGGAACCTAAAGTTGCACAATATGTCACCTTTTAATACCAATATTCTCTGCCCCAAACTGGATGAAACTACCTAAGGACTACAGAATAAAACAAATAATTTCATAGACAGCAATTCTTCTCCAGGGAAGGGTACTTCAAGCTTCCTGTGGTACATCACTGTAATTTATGGAAAACACATTTTATTTTCAAATAATACTATTTTAAATTCCTTAGCTGATTAACTTGCTTCCAGAATGAAAATTAAGTTCTGTATAAAATATAAATGTATTAGAAAAATCTGTACAAATAAAATATTTACCCTTCAAAAGTTTTACAGACCCATAAATCTACTTGATACAAGAATTAATGGATTTTTGAAAAAATATGGCAACCTACTCTAGTATCCTTGTGTAAGAAATTCCATGGAAAGAGGAGCCTGGTGGGCTACAGTCCATGGGGTCACAAAGAGCTGGACATGACTTAGCAACTAAACAACAACAGCAATGAAATTACTAGGTCTATGAATTAGACAATATAGGAAACATATATACTTAAAAATTTGGTCAGTAATTTTTTTCTTTTTTTTTTTGGAAGTCATCACTTTGCAATGGCAAACTAAGAGGTTTTAACACATTTCTTGGAATAAACAACTGTTCACCACCAGGCAGAAGTTGGATCACAGGTTAAGGAATGAATGGGATATAGCCCATAAAGGGACAATGAATGGAAGAGGCAATGAAATATCAGCACAATCCTTTTGGATCATCAAAACACAGTAATAAAATGTTCACATATGCTTTTCATTTGCATCTTTTGTTAGTGGCGATGAGCTTCCCAAAGCATGCAGACCTGTGAAAGTCTCACTTATCTAGCACAAGTGCACTGCTCTGAAGAAGACTGCTGGACACAAGGGTTGACTCAGTCACAGGAACTTCTTGGGCTCTGAAGTAAGATATTATCTCTGTTTCTCTTGTTTGTGTTAAAAGATGAGGAATGTCAAAAAATACTGAGACAAGCTTCATGACGACAAACAACTGTGGTTTCAGCGGTGACAATACTCAGGCATCCACCCAAAGGGGGCCAACCCTATGAGGGAACCAGCTTCCATAACCTATTTCCAAATGGTAAACCTATGTGAGAAACTGATATCTTGTATTACCAACGCCAGCTGTGACGGACCATGCAGAAGCGTGGCCGAGCGGAGCTACCCCCACGCCCAAGGTCAGGGGCAGCAGCCAGGAGGAGCTACCACACGCCGGAGGTCAGGGGCAGCGGCCGGGAGGAGCTACCACACGCCCGAGATCAGGGGTGGCGGCCAGGAGCGCTGGGCTGCGACGGCGCAGGAGTGGCTGAGAGGAGCTACCCCACTTCCGAGGTCAGGGGCGGTGACCGAGAGCGCCAGGCTGCGACAAGCGCAGGAGCGACAGAGAGGGGCTACCCCGTGGCAGAGAGGGGCTACCCCACGCCCGAGGTCAGGGGCAGTGGCCACGAGGAGCAACCCCGTCCAAGGAGCTGCGCTGTGTGGGCAGAGGAGGGCTGAGAGGAGCTACTCCACGTTCAAGGTCAGGAGGGGCAGCCTGAGGAGATGCCCCTTGGCCAAGGTAAAAGAAACCCAAGTAAGGTGGTAGGTGTTAGGAGAGGGCATCAGAGGGCAGACACACTGAAACCATAATCACAGAAAACTAGTCAATCTGATCACACAGACCACAGCCTTGTCTAACTCAATGAAACTAAGCTATGCCATGTGGGGCCACCCAAGATGGCTGGGTCATGGTGGAGAGGTCTGACAGGATGTGGTCCACTGAAGAAGGGAATAGCAAACCACTTCAGTATTCTTGCCTTGAGAACCCCATGAACAGTATGAAAAGGCAAAATGATAGGATACTGAAAGAGGAACTCCCCAGGTCAGTAGGTGCCCAATATGCTACTGAAGATCAATGGAGAAATAACTCCAGAAAGAATGAAGGGATGGAGCCAAAGCAAAAACAACACCCAGTTGTGGATGTGACTGGTGATAGAAGCAAGGTCCAATGCTGTAAAGAGCAATATTGCATAGGAACCTGGAATGTCAGGTCCATGAATCAAGGCAAATTGGAAGTGGTCAAACAGGAGATGGCAAGGGTGAACGTTGACATTCTAGGAATCAGCGAAGTAAAATGGACTGGAATGGGTGAATTTAACTCAGATGACCATTATATCTACTACTGCAGGCAGGAGTCCCTTAGAAGAAATGGAGTAGACATCATGGTCAACAAGAGTCCAAAATACTTGGATGCAATCTAAAAACAACAGAATGATCTCTGTTTGTTTCCAAGGCAAACCATTCAATATCACAGTAATCCAAGTCTATGCCCCAACCAGTAATGCTGAAGAAGCTGAAGTTGAACGGTTCTATGAAGACCTTTTAGAACTAACACCCAAAAAAGATGTCCTTTTCATTATAGGGGACTGGAATGCAAAAGTAAGAAGTCAAGAAACACCTGGGGTAACAGGCAAATTTGGCCTTGGAATACGGAATGAAGCAGGGCAGAGACTAATAGAGTTTTGCCAAGAGAACACACTGGTCATGGAAAACATGCTGTTCCAAAAACAAAAGAGAAGACTCTACACATGGACATCACCAGATGGTCAACACCGAAATCAGACTGATTATATTCTTTGCAGCCAAAGATGGAGCAGCTCTATACAGTCAACAAAAACAAGACCGGGAGCTGACTGTGGCTCAGATCATGAACTCCTTATTGCCAAATTCAGACTTAAACTGAAGAAAGTAGGGAAAACCACTAGACCATTCAGGTATGACCTAAATCAAATTCCTTATGATTACACAGTGGAAGTGAGAAATACATTTAAGGGACTAGATCTGATAGATAGAGTGCCTGATGAACTATGGACAGAGGTTCGTGACACTGTATAGGAGACGTGGATCAAGACCATCCCCATGGAAAAGAAATGCAAAAAAGCAAAATGGATGTCTGGGGAGCCTTACAAATAGCTGTGGAAAGAAAAGAAGCGAAAAGCAAAGGAGAAAAGGAAAGATATAAGCATCTGAATGCAGAGTTCCAAAGAATAGCAGGGAGAGATAAGAAAGCCTTCCTCAGCGATCAATGCAAAGAAATAGAGGAAAACAACAGAATGGGAAAGACTAGAGATCTCTTCATGCAAATTAGAGATACCAAGGGAACATTTCATGCAAAATGGGCTCGATAAAGGACAGAAATGGTATGGACCTAACAGAAGCAGAAGATATTAAGAAGAGGTGGCAAGAATTCACAGAACTGTACAAAAAAGATCTTCATGACCCAGATAATCACGATGGTGTGATCACTCACCTAGAGCCAGACATCCTGGAATATGAAGTCAAGTGGGCCTTAGAAAGCATCACTACCAACAAAGCTAGTGGAGGTGATGGAATTCCAGATGAGCTCTTTCAAATCCTGAAAGATGATGTTGTGAAAGCGCTGCACTCAATATGCCAGCAAATTTGGAAAACTCAGCAGTGGCCACAGGACTGGAAAAGGTCAGTTTTCATTCCAATCCCAAAGAAAGGCAATGCCAAAGAATGCTCAAACTACCACACAATTGCACTCATCTCACATGCTAGTAAAGTAATGCTCAAAATTCTCCAAGCCAGGCTTCAGTAATACGTGAACCATGAACTTCCAGATGTTCAAGCTGGATTTAGAAAAGGCAGAGGAACCAGAGATCAAATTGCCAACATCCGTTGGATCATGGAAAAAGCAAGAGAGTTCCAGAAAAACATCTATTTCTGCTTTATTGACTATGCCAAAGCCTTTGACTATGTGGATCACAATAAACTGTGGAAAATTCTGAAAAAAATGGGAATACCAGACCACCTGACCTGCCTCTTGAGAAACCTACATCCAGGTCAGGAAGCAACAGTTAGAACTGGACATGGAACAACAGACTGGTTCCAAATAGGAAAAGGAGTACGTCAAGGCTGTATATTGTCACCCTGCTTATTTAACTTATATGCAGAGTACATCATGAGAAATGCTGGGCTGGAAGAAGCACAAGCTGGAATCAAGATTGCCGGGAGAAATAATAACCTCAGATATGCAGCTGACACCACCCTTATGGCAGAAAGTGAAGAGGAACTAAAAAGCCTCTTGATGAAAGTGAAAGAGGAGTGTGAAAAAGATGGCTTAAAGCTCAACATTCAGAAAACAAAGATCATGGCATCTGGTCCCATCACTTCATGGGAAATAGATGGGGAAACAGTGGAAACAGTGTCAGACTTTATTTTTGGGGGCTCCAAAATCACTGCAGATGGTGACTGCAGCCATGAAATTAAAAGACACTTACTCCTTGGAAGGAAAGTTATGACCAACCTAGATAGCATATTCAAAAGCAGAGACATTACTTTGCCAACAAAGGTCTGTCTAGTCAAGGCTATGGTTTTTCCAGTAGTCATGTATGGATGTAAGACTTGGACTGTGAATAAAGCTGACCGCCGAAGAATTGATGCGTTTGATCTGTGATGTTGGGAGAAGACTCTTGAGAGTCCCTTGGACTGCGAGGAGATCCAAACAGTCCATTGTAAAGGAGATCAGTCCTGGGTGTTCATTGGAAGGACTGATGCTAAAGCTGAAACTTCAATACTTTGGCCACCTCATGTGAAGAGTTGACTCATTGGAAAAGACTCTGATGCTGGGAGGAGGGGACGACAGAGGATGAGATGGCTGGATGGCATCACCAACTCGATGGACATGAGTCTGAGTGAACTCTGAGAGTTGGTGATGGCCAGGGAGGCCTGGCGTGCTGAGATTCATGGGATTGCAAAGAGTTGGACACGACTGAGTGACTGAACTGAACTGAACTGAACTAACAATTTAGGGTTAAACAGATAACATTATTTTGTCCTTTAAATATAATTAGAATAAATTCATGGTCATGGAAAGTTGTAAATTATAGATCTGTTGTAGAGATAAGGTAATTACATCACAATCCCCAAATGTGGTTAATGTCCTTTAAATTGAAAAAAATTTAAGCCAAATATCTGGGCTTTTTCTTCAATGTGACTGGACTGAAGAAATCTATCAAAATCTAAAACTTGACATTACACACACATGTAATTTTTCTTAACTAGATAGATAACAAAGTCATTGAACCTTATCATTTGAGTTTCTGCAACTCAGAATTCTTAAAAAGAAATTCCTAAAGACAGAGAAACTATCACAGATCAGAGGAGGCTGGGGAAACATGCAAGATGGTGCTCTGGCTTGGTTCCTGGAAGAGAAAGAGGGTAGTGCAGGAACTGGTAAAATCCCATATATCTGGAGTTCAGGTAATAATAAAAACAATAAAACCAGCTGGCTTCCAGGTACATACATGAGTGTGCAAGACTGCATTTTTGTAATGCAAAATAAAAATATGTCCATTAATAACACAAGTGGTTGTAAAAATAATATTAAAGAATGAACAAACTTATATGACATCAGAAGTCCAGCAGTTTAAATTAGAGGTATGAAAATTTAAGGCAGAGGTTCAAACCATATACAATAAGATATTTTTATTAAAAGCAAGTCATGAAAGTATGGGCATAAACTCATTATTTGTTACCAAACAGACTTCAGAAATGTGTATACAAAAAGAATTTGCTTTATGCTTCGGACCAGAGGAGGTATGATATTTTCCACACAGACACTCAGGACCATTAACTCTGATGTCTAATAGCATAGTTGACATTTGCACTTATGTTTCCTTACCCTCCTTCAAAGATTTTAATTCGAATAGGCTCAGTTTGCTTGGATCCAATATCCTTATCTCCATGAATATCTCCTTTCCCTCTTTCCTTTAAGATACTTCCCACTAGTTTCCTTTCTAGTTTGCTGCCAAATAAAAAGGACGCATCTGGTTTCATCTGCAGGAAAAAAGAGAGAATCATTTTGTATGCATTCCCTAAAACACATAGGAAGTCCACGTATTCCACTCTTTCATGGTCTCTGAAAATTAGCCTAAATTCCATACTAAAAGGCCATGGGGTGGCTACATAAAAGGGACAATGGGGATAAAATCAGCAAAGAATGACAGTTTCTACAGAATAAATTCAACATTCTTTTAAAAACAAGACCCCATTAGCACAAATACCGTGCAACACTAATAAAAATGTTAAAAACAAGTGCTGTATTTTGGAAGTAGCAATTCAAGCAATCTCTATGCATTTCAAAAACAATCTCAAAAGTTATTAAAGAGAAATGGTAACTGAAATATACTGTACATTTTATATATTTTATATTTATAAATCCTCCATTTACTTTTTTATTAGCATAAATTCCAAAATGGCCCTTATTAATATTTTTATAATTTTACACGTAAGGCAATAACTGTTCATGCAGAAGCAAACCCACTAATCCTTGGGAAAATGAGTTGAGAGAAATACATATGTATTATAAATATAAAATAAATTTTAGTAAAAAGTATAGTCAATGGGACCAACTCTTCCCCAGAAGTTGGCAGAGCTCAGTTCTGACATCCTGCAGTTTCCTTTGTCGACTGAAAAAAGATGCATAACATGAGAGTTGTGAGTTGAGTTTTATTTGAGGCAAAATGAGGAAGAGTTGACTCATTGGAAAAGACTCTAATGCTGGGAGGGATTGGGGGCAGGAGGAGAAGGGGACGACAGAGGATGAGATGGCTGGATGGCATCACTGACTTGATGGACATGAGTTTGAGTGAACTCCGGGGGTTGGTGATGGCCAGGGAGGCCTGGCGTGCTGCAATACATGGGGTCGCAAAGAGTCGGACACGACTGAGACTGAGCGACTGAACTGACTGACTGAGGACTGCAACCCGGGAGACAGCACTTTAGATAGCCCCGAGAAACTGCTCCAAAGAGTTAGTGTATGTGTGTGTTAGTTGCTCAGTTGTGTCTGACTCTTTGTGAACCCATGGACTGTAGCCCGCCAGGCTTCTTTGTCCACGGAATTCTCCAGGCAAGAATATAGGAGTGGGTTGCCATTCCCTTCTCCAGGGGATCTTCGGCCCAGGGATCAAACCCGGGTCTCCTGCAATGCAGGTGATTCTTTACCGTCTGAGACACCAGGGAAGCCCCAGTGGTAGTGGGGGAAGTTCAACATACGAGATTTTGGTGAAGGGGGAGTTCAATGCCATAAAGCACTCTTCTTACAAAAGGTTTTCTGCCAGTCACAGGGAGCTGATGTCACCATGAAGGGATTTAGTACTTTTCTAGAAATGAGGAGATGCAAGGACTGGAAACTACTCATTGGCAAAGACCCTGATACCAGGAAAGATTGAGGGCTGGAGAAGGGGGTGATAGAGGATGAGATGGTTGGATAGCATCATTGACTCAATGGACAAGTTTGAGCAAACTCCAGGAGATAGTGAAGGTCAGGGAAGCCTGGTGTGCTGCAGTCCATGGGGTTGCAGAGAGGCGGACACAACTGAGTGAGTGAACAACAAGAAAGACTGGAATCGTGGAATCAGTTCCTGAAAAATATCTATCTAAAGACCTGTTCCACCAGATTCCCTGGAGTACAGAGTGTCTCACTCTCTACGCTGAATACCCTTCAGGGCATGTCGAAGAGCAACAGCTACAGAAGCACAGGCTCAGATGCAATCTCCGCAGAGGCAGATGGTAAATGCCCTTGGCAAGCACCAATTTGTAACTGACACCTTCCCGACCTTTCCTCTCTAGTGCTCACTCCATGTTCTATGTCCTCATTTCACAATTTCCTGAATTCCTCACATCAACAAAAAGTCGATTTCCTAGGTCACTAACCCAGGTCGTTCGGAAGGGGGAGGAACTCTAAGGAATTAGCCCCTGAGGTAGGATTTCACAGCACCTGGCCGGAGAGATACCTTGTGCTTGGGACAGTCCTAAGACCCTCATAACTAAGTTTACATCAATGATTAAGGCCTGTCTACGGAGGATTCTGGCCACCTTGGCCTTCACTTTACTTGTTATCTTTTTGGTCGTACATTCTTTACTACATTATTCTGCTCAGCAATCAAATCTACAACACAGAACACTTTCAGAAACAAAGTTTGTTACCTGAGCAAACTGCTTCCAAGCACTTGACGATGTCAGTTTGCCAGTTCCAGGCCGGTGCATAGCAGCCAGAGTATAAATTTCTGCAGTGATTTTTTGTTTGGACCTCAGAAGAGCCAGTGTGGTCTTGGTGTTCAATCCGGATGGGTTTGGGTTACAGGAACTAATGCACCATGAAGCATAAACCGAGGATTTGAAGGTGGCCTGCTGCACATAATTGGGTTTTGTATAATTCAAGAAGCACCAACTCACAGTTGTCGTTGTCCGCAGACTGGGGAACTGAAGAATCTGCTGGAAATCTACCATGTCCGTGAAAAGAAGAGTTGAATTTGCCATTTTCCCACTTGGGCCTGAGGCCCTGTGGACCAGCACACCAGCAGGCAGTTTCTGGCCCTTTCCTTGCTCTTCGAGCTGACTGTCCCCAGGTGGTAAGGAGGAGGTCTGAGGGCTCATGCTCATATCAGAGGCAGTCTCGTCAATGTCCAACTCATCTGAGGACTCTTTGCTTTCCGAGGGCCCACTGGATGACTTCTGCCCCAGGGGGGATGCTCGGGAGCCTGGCATGCCAGGCTCCCTTGAGGGCACGCTGGAAGAGGGATGGTCTTGAGATGAGGAGGGGGACAGCGAGGAGAAGGAAGATGACCCTGACGCCAAGCCATCCTTTGGCTCGGAAGCACAGCCCTGTCGAACCAGCTGGGGTTTCTGGGGGCGGGAGAGATCCTTCTTGATGTCTGAGTTGGTCAGCTCCACGGCGCTGAGCTCCTCCACAATCTGTCCATACATCTTTTCTTCCTTGACTCTTTTCTGCTGCTTCGTTTCCATGAAGAGTTCTAAGCTGCTGGCTGGGGAAAGCATACGTTTGCTGCCTCCCAGGGTGGCCACGCTGTCAGAGGTGGAAGGTAAACATAAGGGGATTGAGGATTCCAAGCCAAGGGGTAAAGTCTGAGGTACTTTCCAGATGGGGTATTTTTCCAAGCCTGCATGCTGCCCCAACACCTGGGCAATGTTAAATCCTATCCCTTGCATGGCCGCGTTGGTTACCAGGGTTCTTTGTGTCACGTTCTCGTCAACTTTGCATATGACAATGGCAGGGCTGTTCTGCCCAAGCATCTGAGAAATGCTTGTGTACATGACACTCCCATAGGATGGGACGTGCGTCTGGATCCTAACAGGAACCACCGTTCCCGGCAAGGACTGCAAGGGCCCAGCGCTCGCTGAGGTGAAATCTTCCTGAACAACCTGCTCAGAGGGAGTATCTGTTGACTTGGTGCTCTCCCCAGAGGGAAACTTTGGAAGGAGGTTCTTTGAGGGTAGCCCTGATGTTCCTGAATAACCTGGGTAGGTTTGATCTTTCGTGTGCATGTAATCAGCGGATTTCTTTCCAGTGTGTTCGGCCAAGGGCTCCAAGGGGTAGCTGGGGTGAACTTCTGCCTGGAAAGAAGGCTTGCCATAGCTCTTCGGAGTGTGCTGAGCAAGAGGATGGGGGAAGTGTGCCTGCCACCAAGGGGGCTGCTGGGCTGGTAAGTGAACCATACAGACGGTAGGATACTGGAACTGAAACAAGGCGCTCTGGATTGGAGAAAATGGGAGAGCCTCCTGATGGGGAAACAAATGTGGCTGTTCAGACAAGTGCTTGCTTGCAATATAGGATGTCGGTTGTATCAAGGGATTTCTCAGAGATTCCTGACTATCCAGGTGCAGGATCTGCTGCTGGGCCAGGTGGAGGGGGCCTGAGCTCAGCTGGGGGCAGGGACCCACGACTTGCTTCCCTGGGTCCTCGGCCTGGAGGGGAGGGAGCACGGAGCATGGAGCGTGGGGCCATGTGGACCTGAGGCTGGCATGCAGATGCTCCAGCTGCTCCTGCTTGACACCCAGATCCGCGCCGGCCTCCCCCTGGGAGATCTCGGGAGAGCCACTGAAGGACGCCTGGCGCACCAGAAAGCACTTCTTCCTCTCCCGGGATGGGGACAGCGCAGAGGCGGCCGACGTTCCAGCTGTGGGTGCGTGGGACAGGTTCCCATAATCAAATGACTTGCTCCGAATTTCTGGGACCTCCGTGGGGTGAGGACAAGGCATCTGCTCAGATGAACAGCGTCGCATCTCCTTCTGGTGATGGTGGTGGCCAGGGACTGACAGTGAGTAGGAACCGGCGGGGACGGTCAAGAACTCCGAATGCTTCCCGAACTCATCTGGCTTGGAAGCCGCAAGCTTCATGGTCTCCTCTCGATCGAAAGACATGGAGAAGCTGGAGCTGTGGGACAGGTTACTCTCTTGACTGGGGCTGCGGGAGAGGCCGGTGCCTGTGGACTCGAAGCTGGATTCCCCAGAGGAGTGCTCCATGTCCGCGAGTCGCAGACGTTTCTTTTTGGGCGGCAGCTTCTCGGCCGGGAGCTGGGAGAGGGTCTCGCTTCTCTGGGGCCACTGGAACTCCTCCACTGGCTTTTCCGGCTCTTTGCTCTGCGTTTCCTTCTCTTTCTCCGGCTTGTCCGGCTCCTCGGTCACACGGATCTCCGGGACTTGGATGTTGTGCTGGCGCACCAGCCGGGGCGGTGCGTGGTAGGGTGGCGGCGGCGGCGGGACCTGGGGCGCGGGGGACGGTTTCCCCGCGCTCTCCGCACCCTCCCCGGGCGGGGCCCACTCCGGGCTCACCGGGGCTTCGGAGATCTCGCTGTCACACGTCTCGGAGGGTGATGAGACTTTCTCCTGGGCGCTGGCCACGAGTTCAGCGGACTCGGACCGCTCGAAGGAATTGGGGCGGCTCAGCGAGTTGGTGTGCTGAATCACAGAGATCACATTTCCAGGAGGCTTTCTGCCCGCTCCATCCGATTGCTTGTCCGGATCAGCCGCCAAGGGTGACTCCTCTGACCCGAGAGAGGGGCTCCCAGATTGCAGCGGGGGTCGACACAGGTCAAAGCGCTCAGAGTGCCCGTGAGAAAGGTTTTCCTGTCCAGCCAGGCCGAACCCACTCCTCGTGCCTTCCTGCATCTGCAGCTTGGACTCGTAATCTGCAGTCGCGATGCCCAAAGGCGTGCTGCTGCAGATCATGGGGGTGTCCTCCTCGTCCCCGACGCTCTTTTCTTTCCGGCGTTTTCGAGTTTCGCAGGTGGTTCCAAACATGGTTGGCATGCCCTGGGATGGCGCCGAGGGATCCATGAAGTACTCTCCGCCATGTTTCAATGGGCTGATGCAGGAAACATCCCTGTAGTTTTGCTTTGTTGTCTCAGAGTCCTCCCACTTCTTATAGGGTTTGCGGCAGACATCATAGTCATAGCCGACCCTGTCCCCAGGAATCAATTTCTTTTCCTTCAAGGATGGACCTGTGATGCTTTTGGACACCCTGCCATGGTGGTCTCCCTCCAGATGCCCCTCCTGGACTGAAGGCAGCTCAAAAGCTGCTTGTCTCCTTAACATGCGCTGAGGTGGTATGCCTACCGTTCCTGGGTAGAACACATCATCAGAGCCAGTCATCCGCTCATCAAATGAGTGACTTCCTCTCAAAGAAGGAGGAAGACTTAAGTTAGTTGCTGAAGAAGTTGGCATTGAGTTGCTTCGAATAAGGGGTGAAGAGTCAACTGGAGCTTCGAGGAGAACTGGGCTGCCACCTTGGAAATTGGCTGGATAAAGTTTTCCTTCATTCCTGATAGATGATGGAATCGTCTGGGATTGTCTTGACTCACTGTTGAATTTGGTGGATTTTAGCATGCCTGTCTGACTGGGGTCAATTTCTGCCTTGCTTGGGATCAGCTGTGAAACAGGATCTTCAAACATCTTGACATCTAACCTGGTGTTGACGTGAGGTAATGAGTCCATGGTGCCCTTCCTACCCATCGTGGCGCGTTCCTGACTTGTGGTAGTAACACTGAGTGTATTTCTCGGACTAAGCCGACAGTATTTTCCAAAGATGATTTCTTCATAAGACTTCGCGTTTGTGTTTGGAGGGCTGATCTGCTGCTCTGCACTTTCTGAGCGGGAAAAGTAACCAGAGTCAGTGCTTCCTTTACTGTGCGGGCTCAGAAGGTTCAGAGATGGCTCAGAATCTTGTCCTTTTTTCTCTGACAGTCTTAGTGCAAGTTTCTGTTTAACTGTGTGAGAGTCATCAGCCTTAGTACTTAAAGACGGATTTGGTAACATATCAGAGCCAATATACTGAGAGCTTTCATTAGGTAAAGGAATTCCACTTTTGGGGATAATCAAAATCGGCACCTTCATTGGACCTCCCAGCGATTCTTCCAATGACCCGTGATAGCCACCTCTGCTGGCCATTTCCAGTGGAATGGGTGGGCCAGGACTCATTTTGTCAGAAGCCTCAACAAACAAAGAACTCTCCTCATCTGTGTCTGTACTCTGTTCACCATCTGAATGTATTTCTGCTTCTACATCAATGAAACCGGCCTCTAGATCCAGTTTTGACACCGCTGACTCTGTGAAAGGGACTAATCCTGCCTTAATTGCATGGGCATGTGACTTCCTGTGCTTGTACAAATTGCTCTTCGTCTTGAAAGAGAAACCACACGGTATACATGGGTATGGCCGCTCACCGGTGTGGGACCTGATGTGCTTTTTCAGTACGCTGGGCTTGGCACATGCCCTGCTGCAGTAAGGGCAAATGTACTTGCCGGGCTTTTTGGGTTTGTGCTCTTTTTTGTGAGCATCTTCAGACTGTTCTAGACTTTTCTGGGAGTATTGGCTATAAGCAGGGTTCAGACTTGAAATCTTTTTTCTAGGATAACCACCACTGTGGCCGTGTATAGGAAAGGAAAATAGGTCCTCAGAGGCAACAGATGGCAAAGGGCCAGGGAAAAGCCACGGAGGGCCTTCGAGGCTCTGGTGTGGCTTGTTGCTGTGCATGACCCCCTGTGGCAATGAGTGCTGAGGGAAAGAGAGTGAATGTTGGCATGAATAAGGACTTGGACGGTGTGGTGGGTATTGCTTCTCTGCCACTTGCTGGACCACTTCGCTAGGTGAGGCCAGTTTCCCAGAACCAAAGAGTTGTGCTGATGCTGTGTTTCCAATATGCTCAGGATCAATTTGTGGTTGCCGCTGTCCTTCTTGACTGCCAAAAGTGCTCATCTTAATAACAGCTGATTGTTCCTGTCTCCATCTACCTGATGCTTTATCAGTTTCTCCAGACCTTGAGGTAGCTTTTTGTCCTAGAGCTGTGTCCCCAGTGTCCATTTTGTCACACAAGGTCTCAAGTGCTAGTTTGCTTGAAAGCCGTGCAGACTCATGGAGTGTCTTCAAAGCTGTCCCTTTCAAAGCTTGCTTGCTTCCATGTTCCAGGGTGTCTGCAGACTTGCTGAGTTTTCCTTCTCTTTGGAACCTTCCACACCCACCCCGTAGTCTGTGGGCATTTGATGGTATGTCCTTGGACCGGGGCTATAACACAGTTCTCTCCATTGTAGAAATGTCCATCCAAAAGCTAAGTGCAAATCTATAAAGATTTCTTATGGCATTTGAATATTTTCAACTAGGATGAAATTGGGATGATGAATAGTCTAGGAGAAATTTTGCCCATCAACTAGAGCAAAGTTCAACTGTCAGTTTCACTAAGACAAAATGGTCTGAAAGAAAACAGAACAAAACACAAAGAGACTGTCAATAACAGTTATCAAGTAAGAAACTAAAACCAACCCTAAATATACAGCCTGAAATTGGATACAGTAAAAATATGTTTATTCCAAGAAATCCTTTTTATATCTGTTACATTAATTCCACAATTAAAGGTTATTAATTGCAAATTTAATACTGTCATAAGCTTAAATCTCTTAACTTTTGGTCACCCTTTTAAACCCTCCTTAATCTTGATACAATAACAGCATTTGAGGGAAAACTTTTGATATGTATTATTTATAAAATCATAAAAATTTTCAAAGTCTTCATTAACATAAGTTTAGAGCTATTGCTAACCAAGTTTTATGACTTACATGCTAAGTGTACTACATATTTCTCTATTTAGATATGTTAAATGTATAATATGATATAATTTACAAGTATATAATACAATGCTAACATAAAATGTTATATGTATTATATATAATGTTAACATAAAATATAAGTATATTTTATAACTTAAAAACATTGATTAGACTAAGGCTGGCTGCAAGAATTAAAGACTGTCATGGAGCTTTGGAAAAGGCAGAAAAGTGCATCTAAATAAAATAGTTATAAAATCTTCGTAATATGGATGAAAAAACAGATTTTGGGGAAAGTTAAAAAATATAATGTTTACCTGAATGGTTTAGAGTTCTCATGGGCATGATTGTCTTGTCGCTTCCTGGGT
Source organism: Capra hircus (assembly GCF_001704415.2). NCBI lineage: Eukaryota > Metazoa > Chordata > Mammalia > Artiodactyla > Bovidae > Capra > Capra hircus. The sequence continues at coordinate 67,270,997 of NC_030816.1, forward strand.
AGAAAATAAATACAGTTAGGAAATATTGTTCCATTAAACTATAACGTTGCCAATTACAAATGTCAATTTAAAACTCATTATATGTAGATCTCACAATGTTATGAGATGTAATGTAAGGAGATGGCAAGAGTGAACACTGACATTTTAGGAATCAGTGAACTAAAATGGATGGGAATGGCAAATTTAATTCAGATCACCATGATATCTACTACTGTGGGCAAGAATTCCATGGAAGAAATGGAGTAGCCCTCATAGTCAACAAGAGTCCAAAATGCAGTTCAGTTCAGTTGCTCAGTCATTTTCGACCCTCCATGACTCTATGTACTGCAGCATGCCAGGCCTCCCTGTTCATCGCCAACTCCCAGAGTTTACTCAAACTCATGTCCATCAAGTCGGTGATGCCATCCAGCCATCTTTCCCAGCATCAGGGTCTTTTCAAATGAGTCAATTCTTCGCATCAGGTGGCCAAAGCATTGGAGTTTCAGCTTCAGCATCAGTCTTTCCAGTGAATATTCAGGACTGATTTCCTTTAGGATGGACTGGTTGGATCTCCTTGCAGTCCAAGGGACTCTCAAGAGTCTTCTCCAACACCACAGTTCAAAACCATCAATTCTTCAGCACTCAGCTTTCTTTAGAGTCCAATTCTCATATCCATACTACTACTGGAAAAACCATAGCTTTGACTAGACGGACCTTTCTTGGCAAAGTAATGTCTCTGCAGTCTTAAAATGAAAGAATGATCTTGGTTCATTTCCAAGGTAAACCATTTGATATCATAGTAATCGAAGTCTATGCCCAACCACTAATGCCAAAGAAGCTGAAGTTGAATGGTTCTATGGAGACCATTCAACCTTCTTGAAGGTTCTATAAGACCTTCTACAATTAACACCAAAAAAAAAAAAAAAAATGTCTTTTTCATCATAGTGGACTGGAATGCAAAAGTAGGAAATCAAGAGATGCCTGGAGTAAGGCAAGTTTGGCCTTGGAGTACAAAATGAAGCAGGGCAAAGGCTAACAGAGTTTTGCCAAAAGAACACATTGGTCATAGCAAACATCCTCTTGCAACAACACAAGAGACAACTTTACACACTAACATCATCAGATGGTCAATACCGATATCAGACTGATTATATTCTTTACAGTTGAAGATGAAGAAGCTCTATACAGTTAGCAAAAACAAGACTGGGAGCTTACTGTGGCTCAGATCATGAACTCCTTATTGCAAAATGCAGACTTAATTGAAGAAAGTAGAGAAAACCACTAAGTCATTCAAGTGTGACCTAAAGCAAATCCCTTACAATTATACAGTGAAAGTGCCAAACAGATTCAAGGGATTAGATCTGATCAACAGAGTGCCTGAAGAACTATGGATGGAGGTTCAAAACACTGTACAGGAGATGATAATCAAAACCATCCCCAGGAAAAAGAAATGCTAAAAAGGCAAAATGGTTGTCTGAGGAGACCTTACAAATAGCTGAGAAAGGAAGAGAAGTGAAAGGCAAAGGAGAAAAGGAAAGATATAACCATCTAAATGCAGAGTTCCAAATAGTAAGGAGAGATAAGAAAGCCTTCCTAAGTGATCAATGCAAAGAAATAGAAGAAAACAATAAAATGGGAAAGACTAGAGATCTCTTCAAGAAAATCAGAGATACCAAGGGAATATTTCATGCAAAGATGGACATAATAGCAGACAGAAATGGTACAGATCTAACAGAAGCAGAAGATATTAAGAATAAGTGGTAAGAATACACAGAAGAACTATATAAAAAATATCTTAATGACCCAGATAACCATAATGGTGTGATTACTCACCTAGGGCCAGACATTTTGGAGTGCAAAGTCAAGTGGGCCTTAGGAAGCATCACTATGAACAAAGCTAGTGATGGAATTCCAGCTGAGCTATTTCAAGTCCTAAATGATGATGCTATGAAAATGCTGCACTCGATATGCCAGCAAATTTGGAAAACTCAGCAGTGGTCACAGGACTGGAAAAGCTGTTTTCATTCCAATCCCAAAGAAATGCAATGCCAAAAAATGTTCAAACTACCACACAACTGCACTCATTTCACATGCTAGCAAGGTCATGCTCAAAATCCTCCAAGCTAGGCCTCAACAGTACGTGAACTGAGAATTTCCAGATGTACAAGCTGGATTTAAAAAAGGCAGAGGAAGCAGAGATCAAATTGCCGACATCTGTTGGGTCATAAAAAAAAAAGCAAGAGAGTTCCAGAAAAACATCTACTTCTGCTTCATTTACTACACTTATTCCTTTGACTGTGTGGATCACAACAAACTGTGGAAATTTTTTTTTTTTTAATATTCATTCATTTATTTGGCTGCACCAGGTCTTAGTTGCAGCATGTGGGATCTAGTTCCCTGACCAAGGATCGAACCTGGGCCCCCTGCATTGGGAGCTGAGAGTCTTAACCACAGGACCAGCAGGGAAGTCCCCAAACTGTGGAAAATTTTTTAAGAGATGGGAATACCAGACCACCTTACCTGCCTCCTGAGAAACCTGTATGCAGCTCAAGAAGCAACAGTAGGAACCTGACATGGAACAACAGACTGGTTCCAAATTGGGAACAGAGTATATCAAGACTGTATATTATCAACCTGTTTATTTAACTTATATGCAGAGTACATCATATGAAATGCCAGGCTGTCTGAAGCACAAGCTTGAATCAAGATTGCCAGGAGAAATATCAATAACCTCAGATATGCAGATGACACCACCCTTACGGCAGAAAGTGAAGAGAAACTAAAGAGCTTCCTGACGAAAGTGAAAGAGGAGAGTAAAAAAGTTGGCTTAAAACTCAACATTCAAAAAACTAAGATCATGGCATCTGGTCTTATCACTTCGTGGCAGACAGATGGGGAAACAGTGGAAATACTGACAAACTTTATTTTCTTGGACTCCAAAATCAATGCATGACTGCAGCCATGAAATTAAAAGATGCTTGCTCCTTGGAAGAAAGGCTATGACAAACCTAGTCAGCATATTAAAAAGCAGAGACATTACTTTGCTGACAAAAGTCTGTATAGTCAAAGCTATGGTTTCCCCCGAAGTCATGTACTGATTGTGAGAGTTGGACCATAAAGAAGGCTGAGCACGGAAGAATTGATGCCTTTGAACTGTGGTGTTGGAGAAGACTCTTGAGAGTACCTTGGAAAGGAAGGAAATCAAACCAGTCAATCCTAAAGGAAATCAACCCTGAATGAAAAATCACTGGAAGGACTGATGCTGAAGCTGAAGCTCCAATACTCTTGCCATCTGATGGGAAGGGCCGACTCATTGGAAAAGACTCTGATGCTGGGAAAGACTGAAGGCAGGAGGAAAAGGGAATGACGGGATGAGATGGTTGAATAGCATCACCACCTCAATGGACACGAGTTTGAGCAAACTCTGGGTGATGCTGAAGGACACGGAAACCTGGTGTGGTGCAGTCCATGGGGTCACAAAGAGTTGGACATGACTGAGCGACTGAACAGTAACCACCACCATATTATGTGCTCTAAAAAATACAGCAAGTAACTGCTTTAGAAAACACTAAAGTAGTAAACATAATATTGATTGCCACTATGCCTAAGAATAACTCAAGGAGAAAAACATTTTTTAAACTTCAGTCATACTTTCTAAAACATAAGTAAAACATCTTAGACTTTTGACAGAAAGGCTTGGCTTTAATTCCTTAGATATTAAAAAGTTGAGAAGAGTGGGTTTTTTAAATTTAACCTGTAGATTTAAAATTTTTTTAAATAAATATCTTTTTTAGGAAATTTGCATGACAGCAAGGTGAAAAAGTCTTCCGGATGACTATGAATGGCTCCAGAAAACTTGATAACTTAGAAACTATTAGATATTAAGTGAATACTCAGTTTCCATAAGGGAATGGCCAATGTAGTACACATAGAATTCTGAGAACTTCAATTGTATCAATTACAATGATATCTGATGTGTTTCCTTAATAGGCAATACAGCAGTGTTTATCATAGTAAGAAAGCTCATATTCTTTGGTCCAGGAATTCCATGTCTTGAAATGTATCCGTACAGATGTACACAAGAGCACAAAGATGTGTGTACAAGGATTACTTAGGTCAATTAAGGCTCAGTTGTAAGACTCAGCCACTTGAAGAAAATTAAGTGTATCTATAAGTACTAATATAGAAGCTCATCCAGAAGGTAGTAACATTGGATGTAAAATAGTTTATCATGCCCTAGAATATATTTTATAATCCCATTTGTATAAAAGAGAAACAGGCAATAAACAGAAAATTTCTGTAAGGATGCCAAACAGCTTTTACATTAGTTAAATCACAGAAATGGAGCCAGGGAGTCAAAAGAAGGGACAAAGGAAGGGATTTCTACCTTTAACCTTATGACTTCTGGTAATCTTTATTTTTCTTTGTTTCTTTTCTTTTCTTTTTAGAGACTCGGGTTCAATTCCTGATTTGGGAAGATCCCCTGGAGGAGGGCTTAGCAATCCACTCCGGTGTTGTTGCCCAGAGAATGTCCATGGACAGAGAGGCCTGGCGGCTACAGTCCATGGGGGTCACAGAGTCAGACACTACTGAAGTGATTTGGCATGTACTCATGGATATTCACATTTTAAATAAAATATTTGTTAAAAAAGGTGCCACTGTGCAAATGTACTGTAATTTCCCAAACTAAAACTCAAATACTGATTTTATTTCCATGACCAATTTGCTCCCTAATATAGAATGCTACTGTGATGATAATAGGTACACTTGGAAAAGGGGGAAAAACATGGAATAAATAAATCTTTTGGGTGAGAAATCAGAAGCCCCCAGGTATCTGAAGCAAGATATCCGTAATCAAGAAGTCCTTGTGGGGACTCCACCAGTGGCCCAGTGGTTAAGACTGTCTTCCATACTTAGGATCAGAACCAAAATCAAATCCACGTTTGGCTGACTGCCAAGCATAAGGGGTCTCACCTTCCCAACCAGCATCCCCTACTCCCAGCTCAACTGTTAAGTTTTATTACAACGTAAAATAAAACATGGGCTTCCCTGGTGGCTCAGTGGTAAAGAATCTGTCTGCCAATACAGGAGATGCGGGTTTGACCCCTGGGAGAGGAAGATCTTCTTGAGAAGGAAATGGTAACCTACTCCTGTATTCTTGCCTGGGAAATCCCATGTACAGAGGAGCCACCAGACTCAGTCCATGGGATCGAAAAAAGAGTCAGACACAACTTAGCAACTGAATATAACAGAAAAAATACATCTGCAATAATGCTTTCTTATTTTCACTTGACTCTGATACTTCCAATGCTTGAATTTTTCATAGTCCTGAGAGAATATATGAGTTCTGTATGGATCTCAAACAAATCCACAATTTAAACAACGTTAAAATCTGTATATTGAAGTATTAATGAAGACAGCCCCTTGTGAGACCATGATTAAGTCTCATGACATACAACTGGTTTACTTTGTTCCTTGAAAAGCATTACTTTTAAGAAAGTATTAATAAGAACCTCACAAGTGAGAATTAGGCATATGGTCACTTGCCATTTCTCAGTTTTCACAGAATATATAATTTTGCTTAAAACATGGACTGCAAGTTAAACACATACATAAAATTTTATGAAAAACAGGACTGGGATACTATATTTAATAATTAAATACAATATAGTGTTTTCATGTACCAATGAGGCAATAACTTTTAAAATCAGATTCAATTTTTGTGGTTTACAGTAAAGAATTACATTTATTAAACCCTAAACCAGACATATACAATTCTTATCCACTAAGGACATATAAAAATAAAAGCACCAAATAAAATTCAAGGAAAGGTAATAATATTTTGCTATTAAAGAACAGACCAGAAGATGAAGAAAAGTGATTTACACAAAATTCAAAAGTAGATCAGAAATAATACATTAATGGTCAGAAAAAAATTATCTGGAATAGTTATTTGTCAATGGGTTTAAATTTTAAAGGGCAAATCAGAAAAAGTCACACCTACTTTTTATTTTTAAAAAACAATCTTGCTGATACTAATAGAAGAACATCCTATATTCCAATAGCATTTATTATCCAGAAAATGTTTTAAAAATCACAACTTTGATCCCAGTAAGAAACACATTAACTCAATTATGTAAATAGCTCAGTCAGGAAAGTGTTGTTAGTTGCTCAGTCATGTCTGACTCTTTGTGACCCATGGGCTATAGCCCACAAGGCTCCTCTGTCCACAGAATTCTCCAGGCACAAATACTGGAGTGGGTTGCCATGTCCTACTCCAGGGGATCTTCCCCCAGGAATCGAACCTGGGTCTGTGGCACCGCAGGCAGATTCTTTACCACGAGCCACCAGACTTCCCTGAATCAGTCAGGAAAACCTCCTCCTTTTAAATTTCTAAGGTAAACCCACCTACGATGTCTTACCATTTTATCATAAATTAGATAAACCTAGTATCATCCTCCCTACTTCGGTCCAAGAAGAGGTTCTGTCCTTCCGCCTGAACTGAAGATCCCAGTAGGACTTGGGACCTCTTCTGGTCTACATTCCTTTGAACTATAATGTCTAACTTTTCACTTCAGTGACAGGCTTATTAGGGACTATTACACAATTTTGTGTAATTAGACTATTATTAGGGAACTGGAAATCACTCCTATTTCACATGAACTGTTTACATGAGATTCTAAACATATCTGAGGATATAACTCTCTTACCCATCCTTAGACAGCCTTCAACTAACTGCTATCCATAAGACCACTTTCCTTCTTGGAGTTTCTGAGGCACATAGAAAGGTAGATGGGAGGAAACAGGAGTAACAGATCCTTTGGGAATTTACTGATCCTATTCATAAACCATTTGTACTCTTTTTGTTAATCTCTTGTCTTTCGTTGCTTTATCTTGGAGACTGAAAAAATTCTGCAATGCAAATGGTTTGCACCACAGATCTATTCCTGGGCATGTATGGCATGTCTTTCTGGAGTTCAAAGTCTCTTTGCTGCTCTCCTGAACTTGCACTTAGGAAAATAAATTCACTTGAACATCCATAAGGCTTTCGAAGTTTAATAATGACATTTGTCTTTTTTTGGTGATACTTTTAAAGGATACTTTTACTTAGCCATCTAACTACCAACAATGGTAGAAATTCTTGAGCTTGTGTTGTATTAATTAAATGTATGAAAATTCTTATAAGATAGAGAAATACCTTCTTTGTATCTCAGAATATTATTATAAACCATCAAATGTGTCTGTATCTTGTATACATCTGTAATTTCAGTATAATTTTCTCAACAGAGATCTACTTGGAGCTATGAAGATCAGTAGTAATATAGTTATTATAGCTACATTACTTCTCAATGATGTATAGATTGATTTCATTTTTCAAATTCTCTAATTATGTGTTAAAAGTATATCTCCAATTTTCCCAATCAATTGATGTGTTAAAAATGCAATATTAGAGCAATCCTCACATGGAAAGAAAATAGCTGGTTATCATTTCATTCTCTGAGGTTTCTTTTTATGGTAACCAAACCCACGCAAATTCACTTTTGGCACCCACTGCCAACAAAGGAACAGTATTCCAAGCACAGCTTCACATTCACATTGAAATTTTTCCCTCCTGCCTTTGAGTGCTCTGAAAGGAGTAGGATAATTTGCAGGATGATATGACTTTGGGGTTTCCTGTGGATGGTGCCCTAGCCCACAGGAGTCCTTCGGTTGGTAAAGAAAGACAGGCATTGTCTTGCAGGCTCCGTGCATTTTTCTGAGTGGAGTAATATTGAAAAAGACACTACCTTCTGCATGCTGTTTCAGTGGCAACAGAACTTAAGTAATTGAGCAAAAGAAAAGAAAATGATATTACTTGGAAGAGTTGCCATTTTTCTAAAAGTGTGCCCACTCCTTTGACCATGCTTCAGTCCCACTCAAATAAATCTGGCACCCAGTTAAACAATTTCCTCAGACAGGCCCTGAGAGGAAAGGCACAGAAACAGCCTCCCGTGTAGACCTCCACAGAGGTCTCTTCAGGATAACAGCTGGGTGGGATTGGCAGCCGGGCAGCCCAGCTCTGTAGATGAATAAAGGCCTACAGTACCCCGGGCTGTCAATCTGGGATCTTTTGCTTAGAAAAACACTATCTTAGAAAAAAACTTTACCTCAGGAAATTAATCATTACTTGAGTGGTAGCAAAAGTCAAGTGAGCATTAAATAATAACATCCTATATAATAATGGTATAAAATGACAGGTAATAAACACTACTTCTCTACTTCCAATGTCTTAATAATAGAACATTTTTTTAAAACTAAAATGGTGACTTGGTCTTTTTTGAGACATTGGTGGAATTACACTTGTAAATAAAACATGTCTTCTGATAATAATTACTGGACAAAAATTTAGAGGCCATTTCCATGTATTTGCTTTCAAAATGTCATAGATCGACTGCAAAATATTTTAAGAAATACATGAGCATCTCAGAGCACTGCTGCTTTAACACGGACGGACCCACAAGTCACTACCACCTATGAGCACCGGATGAAGGAAAAAAGGATCTCCCGAAAAACCATGAGCAGTGCCAGAGTCCAGCTGAATACAGACTTATTTCCACAGGATGATTAAAAAAAGGCACCTTTCTGAGAGCCAAATTCATTATAAATGCTTCTTTTATTAGTCAAAATTCCCATCACAACCTTAGTTCTCCCTAAAAGGAGCAAGTAGCCAATATGAGGAAGGTACTCATATACTATATAAAATCTTGCCAAGCAATTAAGAGAACTTCTGGAGAAAAAGTAAAGAGATTGTGATGATCACCGTCTAGTTTGACATACATTAAAATTTAACTTGGCATTTCAAACCTAATGGAAAACTAAACTATATTTTTTGCATGTTGGTTACAATGACTGCAGATAGTTGTACAGTTTGCATATCTGTCCAAAGTTTTTATGACTTATGACTACAGCTTACTCATTTTAATATTTTGTCATAAGCTTTTTTGCAAATTTTTTACAATTGTGATTTTGCTCTCCTGGTGGAATGTTTTAACATTCTGTAACAAAAGTTATTAGGTTTTACTATACAGCATTTTGTATGAAAATAAACTGCCAGAAAGAAATTCTCTTAAATGAAGCTGCTTCACTTGAGCAAATTATAATTAAAACTGGGCTACTATGAAAAACAAAACAAAACCTTCACTCACTAAATAGCATATACATTGTTTCTTCCCAAACTAGATGACAGTCAATTCACATACGGGTGGGTGCACAGTAAGTTAAAAGTTCTCTTCAAGTTAAATGTAAAAATCATAGAATAAAATAATAAATGTCAGCTATTAACCTGTTATCCTCATATCAAAAAAGTGCATCACAGCCGTCTTTGCTTTCGACGATGCCAACTCCCTCCACAGGAACACATGCACAACTTCTGGGAATCTAAAAAATAAACAATAAGATTTTTTTTAAATGATGAACCTTGTAGTGAATTTAACCGACACACTACTCACAGAAATGCTCTCCTTGAGAAAAGAAAATTTGGAACTGGATCCTTCAAGACTTTTTTTCTTTCAAGAAAAAATTTCCAGTCTTTTCACATACTTTACATCTTTTGAATAAGTTCTTGCATTAAAAGAGAATTATCTGTTACAGTAAAGTGGAAGCAACGTGGAAAATAATGCTAGTGTTAAATCAATGTATTGGAACTAGAAATTATGCCACTGCAATCCATGATACAAATCTAACTTAAAGCTGATTCCCACTAAACTTCTTTTGGTGCATCAGCAACTAAACTCCCCAGGATGAAGACTCAGATAACCTCCTTGAAAATTCTTTTCTATAGTTTATTTCAGCAATGTTATGTTCCATGCTAAAATTAATTTCTGAAATAGGAAGCCAAAACCAACCTAAGTTAAATCCTGAGACATAACAAACTCTGGAAAGTAATGAAGAAAGGAACTTTCTCATACTTAGGATTAATTTATTCAAGCCTGATCCAAAAAAAATGCATAGAAGATCAGTCAAAGTACACAATCCAAATAGATTAATCAGTCACCATCTTTAGATGGTTTATCTCCCACTATAAAAGGCCCATATAAATAGGTACTACATATCTATAGATATCCATTGTTTATTTGTTCATTTTTAAAAACATTGCTCTTTCTTCTAGACAAGTTATCTCATAGAAAGGACTAAAGCATCAAGACATGAGAGTTAAAATGTGCCTTAATCCAGTACCATTTCATGTGACTGTTCAAAATGCTTAAAGGAAGCAGTTAGCTTTAATTTTCTCTCCTCCTCTTTGCATATCACTTCAGGACACCCTGTGCACTTTGCAACATGAATCATTATAAGCACGTAGGCCCACTTGGTTCCTCAAAAGACACAAAAGGTGCAAAAATAGCTTCTGCAATTGAAGCAAGAACCACGTCAGCAGCCAGATGAATGTGGGTGGTCAGATAAGATTCTGTTGCTGCAAAGGGCAAATTATTAAGCGAATGCTAGATTTATTTTCTTTCTAAACTTTGTGCTTGCCTCAAATCAACCATTTTCTGGCACTTAAATGACTCTTGACAAGCTCCACCATTCTCAAAATTGAAAGCTTCATCAAAGCCAAAGAGCATGACTGATTAAACACTGAGGGAAGAGCGATGGGGTCCTTAAAGATACGTATGTATGTATATGTATATATACATATAAAATAAGGCTTCCCTACTGGCTTAGAAGGTAAACAATCTGCTTGCAATATGGGAGATCTGGTTAATCCCTGGGTTGGGAGAGCCCTTGAAGAAGGGGATGGCTACCCACTCCAGTATTCTTGCTTGGAGAATTCCATGGACAGAGGAGCCTGGTGGGCTACAGTCCATGGGATCACAAGGAGTCAGACACTGCTGAAGAACTAACACTTTCACTTTCTTCATATTAAATTATAGTATATTTATTATGTATAGTATATATATAAGGTATAATCTTATATGTGTATAACTGTGGTGTTGAAGAAGGCTCTTGCGAGTCCCTTGGACAGCAAGGAGATCAAACCAGTCAATCCTAAAGGAAATCAACCCTGAATATTCATTGGAAGGACAGATGCTGAAGCTGAAGCTCCAGTACTTTGACTGCCTGATGCGAAGAGCCGACTCATTGGAAAAGACCCTGAAGCTGGAAAAGATTGAAGACAGGAGGAGAAGGGGACAACAGAGAATGAGATGGTTGGCTGGCATCATCGACTCAATGGACAAGAGTTTGAGCAAACTCCGGGAGATAGTAAAGGACAGGGTAGCCTGGCGTGCTGCAGTTCAAGTCACAAAAATTTGGACACGACTTAGCAACTGAACAACAACAACAATATTATAGCTTCTATAATTATACATATATATTTATATATTTAAACCATATCCATATTAACAAACCAAAGAGCACCTCTTTTGAAAAGAAAATCAAGTTCAAGTGCTAAAAAAAAACAAAACTGTACACTGGCAATATGACCTGAGCTAAAGCATGGCATCTCAGATAAAAAATAATAAATCACTGAGCTATGCACATTCTGAGATGAACTCACCCAAGATAGAAATAGGCCAAGATTCTACAGATACAGCTATTTACAGGAAACAACAACTTGTGGTATCCAGGGACTACCTGAGATTGGCGACCCCATGGCCACTGAACTAAAAGTTAAAAGACAAAAGGAGAACTTCAGCCTCAGAACGCTGGCACTGACACCCACTCCTTCCAGCTATCTGGCAGCTGCATACAAGCACCCAACCATCCCCTAACCCAGAAAGCGTCATTCCCACCAATAGCTTCCACAGGCAAAAGGGAGCATGTGAGTCCTCCAGACAAGATGTGTCAGGGGCAGTGTTCCCAGTTCTGACCCTGCTTTTCCAGTCTGACTCGCCAGGACTATGACCACGGGAAACAGGAAACAGTCGTCTCATGATATGCACATATAACTGGAATGTTAGATGATAGAAGATTGCTTTTTTCACTCATTAAGAGGGTTTGAAAATTGTTTCTATCGTATGAAACTGCTACGCATGACCTCTTCAATGATTGGTTTGCCCTTGAAGAACAAACAGCAGTGGTCATAAATTGTACTGCTATTTTACCTCACAGAAACTTCCAAGTAATTAGTGTGATTTTAAAGCAAAGATCTAAATGATAATAACATGAAAGATAGGACACCAAGTTTGGAGATTTTGCGCAAATCGTTTTGTTGCAACTGGAATCTGTAATGGCCTCTACAAGGGAGGCAATTGTTACTATTAAAATAGAGACATAGAGATAACCATCTCAGAAATTTGTTTTTGCCTTAATTTTAATTGAGTTTTTGTGCCTCAGTATCTTCTTTGAAATAAAAGAAAAATATTTCCTCAAACAGCTCCTGAGAATGTAGTATTACAACTTATGCTTATATTTCCTAGAAATCAGCAGTTCACACAGTATAGTTTTTAAACAATGGAATAAAGTAAAGAGAGACTTTCCATTTTTTAAGCTTTACTTCTAGGTTATTGGACTCATAAGAAACCACTATGCAATGAAACATTAATATCCAATAAAACTAACAACTTTTCAGAAAGTTGTGTTCACAGATCTTGTTAAATATCCCCAAGTTATTTAAAATTCCTTCCTAAATATGAGGCAAAATTATCTTTCACTTTACTAACAAAGTAAAGACTGATTTTTCATCGTTTATAGGCTTACAGAAGAGTTCCTTAAAAGTATTTTCCAAACCTCCGTCGCCTACTTGTAACAAACACTTGGAAAATTTGAACATTATTGTTTCTAATCCAGTGGTTTCTAAAAAAATCATCCTTGACATTAGATCTCTATTCTTGGAAGCTTACAGGTTATTATTACTAAGCTAAGTGAGGGTCATGTTGAGCTATGATTAGATAGGTAGGCAGGTATTAATAGATAGATAGACAGACATGGAGATGTATCTAAAATGTCCGTTGCTGGTAAGATTCTTTAGTATTTCATTTTTCTATTCTTCCAAATTATTTTAAGACAAGTTATGGATTAATAGTTTACTATGGTTAGCATTTCATTGGGAAGCTTCTCATGCAAATCAACCTTTTTTCTGAGGTTAAACACATACAGACTAGATCATAATTTTAGTAGAAGAGCCAATAAAATATACCAGTTACACTTTAGATGAGAGCTGCCACAATTAAAAACAATTATTATGTGCTTCAACTCTATGGAAGAAGTGGCAAATAGGACCTGGAAACAAGATATGATCTTATATTGCTTGGTTAAAAGAAATGTTTAAAAGAAGGACTATCACTCTTCATATATTCAGTAGTAGAAAAGAGATACATACCTCTTTTATTTTATAGAAGGGAGTAGAAGAGATTCAAAAATAGTAGGTAAAGATGGGAGGAGAGTACTGAAAGATAAATGTATGCTTAAATACTTTATTGGAGTGTACCAAAAGTGTACCAGAAGAAGCAGCTTCTCCTTGCTACATAAAAGAACTTTGAATGGGGCCACTGTTCCATTTGGAATGTCTCGAGGGGCAAAATAAGAGGCACCTGGGAGGTGGTAGAGAAGATAGTTAAAGGCTGGGAAGATACACACACACAGACACACACACAGATAAGTCTGATTATAAGCTCATATTTTTAGAAACAGTTATGGTACGAAGCTAAAGGTTGGAACTGGGTTCAGAATGTAAAGACGAAAAAGGGATAAAGAGTAGGAACAGGAAAGAATGCTAATTTGGGAGCAGGGGACAATTCACTGCTGGGCCAACTACATAGAAGACTTTGAAAAGTTAAAAGTGTCTGGAAAAGGGGAGTTTTCACAAAAGGAGGAAGGGACAAACAGTAAAAATTCGATTACTCTGCCACTGTGTTTAGGGGGCTGGTTATGGAAACTGCTGGCGAAAATGATCAGAGTACCACTTCTCGGCAGGTTGTCAGTGCTGGAGCACAGGAAAGATACAAAACAGAAGCATTATGTGACTTAGAACTACTAAAAACACAGAAGAATAAGTACCTGTGAATTAATGATTATAACTTAAGCCTCCTTAATTAGGGTTTCTGGACTATTTTTGTGACACTTTTAGACATTTGGTTTTTCCTGTGGTCATGTATGGATGTGAGAGTTGGACTGTGAAGAAGGCTGAGCACCGAAGAATTGATGTTTTTGAACTGTGGTGTTGGAGAAGACTCTTGAGAGTCCCTTGGACTGCAAGGAGATCTAACCAGTCCCTTCTGAAGGAGATCAGCCCTGGGATTTCTTTGGAAGGACTGATGCTAAAGCTGAAACTCCAGTACTTTGGCCACCTCATGCGAAGAGTTGACTCATTGGAAGACTCTGATGCTGGGAGGGATTGGGGGCAGGTGGAGAAGGGGATGACCCAGGATGAGATGGCTGGATGGCATCACGGACTCGACGAACGTGAGTCTGAGTGAACTCCGGGAGATGGTGATGGACAGGGAGGCCTGGCGTGCTGTAATTCATGGGGTCGCTAAGAGTCGGACACGACTGAGCGACTGAACTGAACTGAGAACATCTATACTCATCAGAAAATGAGCTAAGTTTACAAAATACATAAATGAAAAAGCAAATTCTACAGAGCCTAGGAGGGAAACATTTGTGAACAAGTAAGTGCTGCAAAGTGTTTTAGGTGCTTTGACAAAAATATAAGCACAGTACTGGGCACAGCACAAACAAGGAAATGGCCAGTCCTATCAAGACAAGCACAAAAGGCTTGAGAGACACAACGATACTAAGTCTTTAAAGAAAACTATATGTGCTAATGGGCTTCACTGGTGGCTCAGTCAGTAAAGAATCTGCCTGCAATGCAGGAGACCCAGGTTCAATCCCTGGGCCAGAAAGATCCCCCAGAGAATAGAATGGCAACCCACTCCAGCATTCTTGCCTGGGAAATCCCATGGACAGAGAAGCCTGGCGGGCCACAGTTCATGGGGTGGAAAAGAGTCCGACATGACCGAGCAACTAAACACACATACACACAGACACACACACAGAGACACACACACACAGTAATATGGGACTTCCCAGAGGTCTCAGGGGAAGAATCTGCCTGTCAATGCAGGAGACTCAACAGATGTGGATTCAGTCCCTCGGTCGGGAAGATCCCTTGGAGAAGGAAATGACAACCCAGACCAGTATTTCTGCCTGGAGAATCCCATTAACAGAGATGCGTGGTAGGCTACAGTCCCTGGGGTCACAAAGAGTTGGACACAACTGAGCATGCATGTAGGCTAGCATACAAAAACTTGCAGTTTCCAGTGTTAGATTTAGAGATAAATAATCAAATTAAATAAAAACATAAGGCTCTATCATTCCTGTTTCTCTCTAGTTTCATCTATTTTATTTTACTGTGATGAAAGTCTGGTTCATGGGGAAGCTTAGGGAATAAGGTAAATGTTCTAGTTAATACAATCTTATGGTTAGGTAAAGACCACAGAGAAATAATTTTTGTTTTAACATCTGCTAATGGTTATTTTCCAAAGTACATTAGCCTTCTCCCTGAGTTAATTACAGTCTCCTGAACATAATTTAATCTTTCTTTGATGATTCAGGATAGTATACTGTTCTCTGGTCCTGACTCTGCATCTGGGCTATGACTGTCTGGTGTTGGCAAGGCAAACTTCTCCCCCACATGTATTCTTAAACACATGTCAAGTTTTCCAAGATCAGGGTTGTAATTGAGATT